>NC_057796.1:394086784-394187975 GCF_018294505.1 Triticum aestivum
AGTATGAAAATACATTAAGACATGCATACAAACAAGGCTGTCATGAGTTCTTCCTAGCATATTGCATACATAATTTGAAGGGGCTTGTTTAAGAAAAAGGCGGCATGTTATACTTTGCCACTCATGAGTTGCAGGCACGTTGTTGAAGTTGTATAGCCACAATCAGCATCCTTCAACGGGCTATCACTGGCTTCAAGTACCACTCGTACAAAGTTTTTTCACTTTGTCCAGATTTTTTGCCCTGAATCATGGGCGCTCTCAGTACACGCACCTCTGAAAAATAGAGAGCAACCATATAAGCTTAAATTGTTTGGCTGAGGTCGGCTTAAAAAATGGACTTCTTCCTTGGTTGTTGTAGAACTACATGGCCTAAGCTGCAGTTATTTTATATCTGGTATTTTGGATTGCCAGAGTTGATGTTCACCTCCAACCTGCATCAGCAAAATATGTAGGCCTCAGTAGTAAGTATACTGTACAACTCCAGAGCTAATGGAACTGCATAATTTCCATACACCTGCATCAGGCTTGCCGATCAACTACTCAGGTAAGAGTTGAAACCGAGCTCAACCAGTAAGCAAAAGAAAAAAGAAAAAAAATTCAGGAAAAACATCACGCCCTTGTCGACAGTATGCAATAATCATACCTGTTAGAAGGGAGAGAGAGGATTGGTGGAATATGATGGATGTATTATTGAGCCTCGAGGGTGAGTATATATTGAGTACAAGACTTGGAGGGTAAGAGGCCTCTCCTAGAGATAAGGTAGGAATCCTAAACTACCAAATACATGTAACTCAAATATATCTCTAACATCCCCCCGCAGTCGTAGCGGTAGCGTTGCGAACAACATGAGCGTCGCGGACGGTCAGACTGGAGAGAGTAGCAGCCGACGGGCTGACATCCCCCCGCAGTCATAGCGAGAGCGTCGTGGACGGTGTCGCGTTGCGGACGCGTTGACTGTAGAGGAAGCCGACGAGTTGCTCAAGCGGATGATAACCCTTTGTGCCGTTGTCGAGGTAATCGAGGGCGTGGGTGGTGTAGCCGTGTCGAGGTAGCCGTGCGAAGAATGCCGTGGTCGATGTCGAGTCGGGGAGCCGGTGTCGAGGATGTCGTCGTGGAGCCGCGGGCGCAAGGGGCGCCGAGTTAGCATGGGCGCAGTGGTGTCGAAGTAGGGGTGCGCCGGGGAAAAGATGTTGTTGGTTTGCCAAGCCCGGGGACACATCGTAGACGAAGGCACGCACCGGTGTTGCCAGAACCGGGCATGCGTAGACGGACGAAGACGAAGTTGACGAAGCGCCGACCAGGCTTGCCAGGCCCGGGGACACGTCTTGGATGAAGGCACACATCGGTGTTGCCAGCACCGGGCATGCGTAGACGAGGGACCTGCACGAGCTGTACGCCATGTCGGAGAAGTCGGAGGGGCCAGCAGAGAAGGACTCGACAACGATTGCGGCGTCCATCGGCGCGGGGCCAATGTCACTAACGGTGGTCGGAGTAGACGAAGTGGTCGGGGTAGATGACGGCGACGCTGGCGATGGGCTGGTGCTTGGACGAAGACGAAGGGGGAGGACAGGCGGCGGCAGCTACGAAGATAGCGGCGGCGGCCAAAGAAGAGCGGCGGCCGCGGCGGCTAGGTTAGGAGTGCGGCGGCGGTGCTCGAAGTAGGCGAAGAACCCTGACAGCGTGACGAAGACCGGCGCGGACGGTAGCGTTCCCGCGCCAAGGGAGACGGCGCGGCGCATACCACGGGAGGTCGACGCGCTGTGACGGCGGAGTGGACCGCGGGCTGCGGTGCTACGACCCGAAGGGGCAACGCAGCGTCGGCAGGCGGGTCGGGGCGACGGCGGGAAGACCTCGGGGCGGCGGCGGGGACCGCGGGCCGCGACGCTGCGGCCCGAAGGGGTGACGCAACGGCGGTTCGCGAGTCGGTGCAGCCGCGGGGACGGCCTCGGGGCGGCGGCGGGGACCGCGTATCGCGACACTACGGCTCGAAGGGGCGACGCAGCGGCGACGCACGAGTCGATGCAGCCGCGAGGAGAACCACGGGGCGGCGGCGCTGCGGCCCGACGGGGCGACGCAGCGGCAGCCCGATGCTCGATTGGTGGAGAGCACTACACAAAAAAGACACATCCGTGACATTTTGGGCCGAACGATTTTTTTTCCTATCATACATATGACACTTCTACGACGATAATTGTGACAAAACCCGGTATCATCATAGATGTGGTAGGCTCCTACTTCTATGACAAAAAATCATGACAGAAAATGGGCTTTTCGTCCTGGGCGGGCCGGAGACGCAGCTGCATGACATTCTTTGGGCCGTCCATGACGGAAAAAACCGTGGTAGAAGCGAGGGCGAGGAAAATTTCGGCGAGTTCCCGGTTACGGTGGGAGGTCGGGGGCCGAGCGATGCGCGTTTCCCTCGTACACGTACAAGCGTGTGTGCGAGGCGTTGGCTCTAACTGAACCCGAGCGAGGCGTTGGGCTCTAACTGAACCCGAGCGATTGCACTGCAGACTACGCGTTACTGAACCCGAGCGATTGATTGATGGCTGTTAACTGAACCCGATCGAGCGATTCCTTCGCTACTGCTGCTAACTGAAGCCGATCGATGCTGCCTCTGGGATGAACAGTGAGCGTTGGGGGGGGGGTTGGATGAACAGTGAGCGGTGGCGTTGCCTCTGGATGAACAGGACCCCGTGGTGTGGTGGAGGGCTGGATGAACAGTAGACGGTGGAGGGGTGCCCGTGGAGGGGTGGTTGAACAGGACCCCGTGGTGTGGAGGGCTGGATGAACAGTATACGGTGGAGGGGTGCCCGTGGAGGGGTGGTTGAACAATAGCCGGTGGAGTAGCGCGCGGTGGAGGCTGGATGAACAGGAGCCCGTGGAGGCTGGAGGAGGTCGACGGTGGAGATGAACAGTATCCCGTGGAGTCCCGTTTTGCGGTACGCCACACCCCTCCCGATCAACAGGACCCCCGTTTCGACCGTAGGAGGTCCGTTTTCTCCGTTTTGCGGTACGCCACACCCCTCCCGATCAACAGGACCCCCGTTTCGACCGTAGGAGGTCCGTTTCCTCCGTTTTGCGGTACGCCACACTCCTCCCGATCAACAGGACCCCTGTTTCGACCGTAGGAGGTCCGTTTCCTCCGTTTTGCGGTAGGCCACACCCCTCCCCATGAACACGACGCATTCCGTTGCCTCCGCATGAACACAACGCATTCCGTTGCCTCCCCATGAACACGACGACGACGCTGTTTCTCCGTTTCGACCCAGCCATGTACACGAGCCCTGGCCGTACGTATGCGCGAGTAGGCGTTCGAAACCCCGCCCGTATGTACACATACGTGGCCGTATTTTATTTCTTGCACCCTGGCCGCTGTACGTACGTGTACATGCTACGTGCGCGCCTCTACTACGACACGTACGCGCCTCTACTACGACACGTGCACGCCTCTACATCCACCAGTATATATGTACATACACGTTCGCGACCAGAATGACAATGCTACGTACATTTCGACCAGGTGGGTCCCGACTGTCAGGCACTTCCTTGCCTGCGAAGATGTAGCTGGTGGGTCCCAGCAGTCAGGGGGCGAATCGTTTTTTTTTGCCCGGACGCACTTCCTTGCGTGCGAAGATGTAGCTGGTGGGTCCCAGCAGTCAGGGGCAAACGTTTTTTTCGTGAAATATGGTGGATCGTCCGGTGGGTCCCCGCTGTCAGGTGGAGGAATAATTATTTTGCACGTAATAAGGAGTCACTTCCTTGCTGCGGCCGTGGACCCAGCTGTCAGCCTCTCCACGTACAGTCCCGTCCGATGGAAGCCGTTCCTTGGCCACGCCGTGCCGAGAGCACCAGGGCGGTGGACGACGGCGAGGCCTAGGAAGGGGACGACGCGGAGCCGGTGAAGACGCGGCAGTGGATGCCCAGCGTAGAGGAGTACGAGGGTTCACTGGTTCGCTGCGGTGTGAGGCTGCCGTCGCCGCAGAATAACAGGGGGTGTGGGTGAGTAGAGGGATGGCCTGGCCAGCGGTGGGAGTAGTAGGGGGCGGTGAGGCCTCCGCCGCATCGCAGCCGGCCACGGGAGGCAGGAGCACGAGGCACGACCGGCGCTGGTTTGGGCAGCTGGAGCAAGAAGACCAGAGGTTGAAGAAGCACTACGGCCGTTGGATGGACATCGCACGGTCACTGGAGCTAGAATCGTGCATATTTACTAAGTTGACAAAGCCCTCCGTCCCCGTCAACTTAGTAGGCCCACAAGTCAGCCTGCCACTATACTGGGTCCCAGCTAACAGGGGGAGTATTCATTTTTTTGTGCGTAATAAGGAGGCACTTCCTTGCGTGCGAAGATATAGCTGGTGGGTCCGAGCTGTCAGCGGCGGTAACATTTTTTTTGAAATACAGAGGCCCTTTCGGTGGGTCCCTGATGTCAGGCGGAGGAATCATTATTTTGCGCGTAATAAGGAGGCATTTCCTTGCGTGCGGCCATGGACCCAGCTGTCGGCCTCTCCACGTACAGTCCACTTCAGATGCATGTCGGTCATTGACCACGTTGACCAGGCCGCGCCGAGAGCACCAGGGCGGTGGACGACGGCGAGGCCTAGGAAGGGAACGACACGGAGGCAGGGAAGACTCGGCAGTTGTTTCCCACGCGGAGGGGAGTACGACTGTACGAGGGTTTACTGGTTCGTCTGCCGTCGCCGGAGAATAACAGCAGGTGTGGGTGAGTAGAGGGATGGCTAGGCCAGCGATGGGAGTACGGTGGGGCGGTGAGGCCTGCGCGGCAGCACAGCCGGCCGCGGGGAGGAGGGAGTAGGCAGTCCCGCCGGCGCTTGTTTGAGCGGTTGGAGCAGGAAGAGCAGAGATTGAAGAAGCACAACGGCCGTTCGATGGACATCCAACAGTCACTGCTTGTGCGTCAATATTTTTTTAGAAAAGCCTCAAATATGTGAAAAACAGCATACAACCCATCTGCCATTATTTCTAATAATTTACAACCCATTTGCTAATTCTTAAGGTTTTTTTGGAGCCCATATTTTTTTGTTAGCATTACAGCCCATATTATGGCCACGGTTAAAAAATTATACGATATTTTGCATATTTCGGTGCGGTCCGAACTGTTTTTAATCCCGAAATTTTGACTCACATTCAAACTGATTTTAAAAATAAATGTATATCAATATAAAATCCAACAAATTCTCCATGCATAAAAATTAATGTAATTTAAAATCTCGAAATGAAAAAAAGATATTTGAAACTAATTGCCGGTTTGATGTGTTTTAAAAATGTACAGCCCATTTCTCATTACTGATAGGCCATTTTCTCGGCCAGCCGAATGAAGCTCTCCTCGTCTTGAAAGATTTGCAGCCCAACAGGCCTGACAAAGCGACTTACTTGGCAAATCACAAAAAAACTGGGCTGTGGCCGTGGACCCAGCTGTCAGCCTCTCCACGTACAGTACTCTTCCGATGGAAGTCGGTCGTTGACCACATTGACCACGCCGCGCCGAGAGCACCAAGGCGGTGGACGACGGCGAGGCCTAGGAAGGGGACGACGCGGAGCCGGGGAAGACGCGGCAGTGGATGCCCACGCGGAGAGGAGTACGAGGGTTCACTGGTTCGGCTGCGGCGTGAGGCTGCCGTCGCCGCAGAATAACAGGGGGTGTGGGTGAGTAGAGGGATACCCTGGGCCAGCGGTGGGAGTAGTAGGGGGCGGTGAGGCCTCCGCGGCATCACAGCCGGCCACGAGAGGCAGGAGCACGCGGCACGACCGGCGCTGCTTTGGGCGGCTGGAGCAAGAAGACCAGAGGTTGAAGAAGCACTATGGCCGTTGGATGGACATCGTACGGTCACTGGAGCTAGAATCGTTCATATTGACTAAGTTGACAAAGCCCTCCGTCCTCGTCAACTTAGTAGGCCCACAAGTCAGCCACCCACTATGGTGGGTCCCAGCTAGCAGGGGGTATTCATTTTTTGGTGCGTAATAAGGAGGCACTTCCTTGCGTGCGAAGATATAGCTGGTGGGTCCGACCTGTCAGCGGGGGGAACGTTTTTTTCGCGAAATACAGAAGCCCTTCCCACGTACAGTGCACGTACAGTGCGTAATAAGGAGGAACTTTCCTTGCGTGCGACCATGGACCTCGTGGGTCCCAGCCGTCAGGCTCTCCACGTACAGTCCTCTTCCGATGACTCTCGTATGTTGACCACGCCGCGCCGAGCGCACCGAGGCGGTGGACGACGGCGAGGCCCCAGACTGGAACGACCCGGAGATGGGGAAGACGCGGCAGTGGAGTCGCAGACGGAGAGGAGTGGGAAACTTGACTGGTTCGGGTGCGGGGTGGGCCTACACTCGGCAGAGAATAACAGGAGGTGCGGAGTGGAGGGATGGCCTGGCCGTCGGCGGGGTAGCGTTTCGCTGAGGAGCGCAAAACAACGCCGCTGGACGCCGAAGGCTGGAGCAGGCGGTTCCGGCAGCGCTGGGGGAAGAAGACGAGAGATTGAAGAAGAATGCCGGCCGTTGGATGTAAATCCAACGCCTTCTTAGGCTTCGACCTACTGGCCCACATGTCAGCCAGTCCATTTGTTTTTTAGTCCATTTGGTGGGCTGGGTGAAACAATGATGTAGCATCTATGCAGCCCGTTTAAATCCCATTTGCATTTTTCTCGAAATCCGCGGACTTGCTGGGCTGGGTGAAAATATCATGTTGGGCTAGACGGAGAAATGTTATAAAAACATAAACACATGATTGCACGTCAGTAAAATCTTTGCAAGCTTATGTACGCAATCACTAGGAGTTAACTTGCCAAGTTATATATAAACAATTATTATTATTATTTTGTAAGAACTTTCAACTTACGAAATAAAATATCATTTTAATTTGATGAGTTAATAGTACGTGGGGTATTATTATTTTTTAGGCTAGACGTGGGACAGTTGAGTTGGTTCTAGGGGAAAGTACTGGGAGAAAACTCAGTTTACATCGAAAAAGAAAGTGGGAGAAAATTCAGAGACCTGCTGGGTCCACCTGAGGAGGGGAATATGTTGGGAGGAAGGAGATTCAAAGCACGGCAGCCGAGTGAACTAGTTTTTTTACGGACAAGTGAACTAGTTTACATACATAAGCAAATAGCCACTAAAAAAGCAATCAGGTTAATGGGTTCTTAAAAGAAATATTTCGGACAAAACAGATAATTACGACACATAGGCTAATGCATGAAACACTCAGATGATAAAGGTGCTTATAAACAGATAAAGTACAACATCTAGACCTTCCTGGCACGCTTGATCATGACGCTGCGGCTGTCCGTGTACTCGTCGGTTACGGGAAGCAGACACGCCCTCATGTCCAAGATCTGCCTGTACATGTCGTAGCATGCGTATGCGTCCTTGGCCGCGTAGGTTATGTAGGCTAGATTCAGAGGTACCTCCCACGTGTTCAGGTCGTCTTCTTTCATGTTGGCGTATCAGGGGTCGATGATGGTCTCAGCGAGGTCAACCACGGAGTCCTTCTCCTGCCCGTTGCTGATGATCTTGTATTGCTTCTGGATGTCGACAAGCTTGTTGCACCAGATGGCCGAATCGTCGCGTTCTTCCTTCTCTCCACCGTAGCGAAGGTGCAGTCGGCGCTGCCGATGAAACGGGCGAATGCTCCAGAACCTGGTGCAGCCATAGGACTGAGGCGAGGCAGAGCTTCACCGAGTCCGTATCGTTGGTGTACATCACATTCAACTTGGTGCAGCCATAGGACTGAACGGCGAACTCAAAGGGGAACTCCTTGCTGAAGTCCATATCCAGCAGGCTCACCCCTCGGATCGCCATTGGAGTCTCTTCGAGTGAACGAGTGTGTAGGCGGCGGCAGCAGTTCGTTTTTCAGCTCTTGGGGAACTGGATTCAACAGTAAGCTGAGTGTGTACAGGCGACAACAGTTACTACCCCTCCCTCGTCCGCTGCACGCCCGGCAGAAGATGCACCCTCGGCCACACGTCGGTTCACGAGCGGGTCTGTATTGGTACTGTAATAACAGGAGTTAGTGGTCACTTTACTTAAATTTAATTAGCTTTAATAGAAATTTATACTTAAAACAAGCAATGCATTCGCTCGTTCTATCAGTGCCACAGGATCAACATGCACAACAATTAGAATTATTATTCTCAGGACGCACACGATCAGCACATTTGTCGCACTTTCACAAAGATAATACTACCAAGTTTGAACTGTTTGTTATGGTTGTTGTCCTCTGCATCATCATGCCGTGTTTCCCAGCTTGCAAGATTCAGAACCAACAAATAAGATCCAAATAATAAGTACAACAAAGATGCCTACACATCTCATTGATTCCCAGCTTGCAAGATTCAGAACCAACAAATAAGATCCAAATAATAAGTACAACAAAGATGCCTACACATCTCATTGATTCCCAGCTTGCAAGATTCAGAACCAACAAATAAGATTCAAATAATAAGTACAACAAAGATGCCTACACATCTCACTGATTCCCAGCTTGCAAGATTCAGAACCAACCCATTAGAGCCTTTTGATAAAGTGAATATCGGGATTAAATCCATCTTGGCTAGCCATGTCATACAATCGAAGAACTTGGCGAATGCTCTTGACCGTCACAACATCTGTAGTTGAGTATTCCTGTTTGCACAGCATGTTTGCACAGCACAAACAAGGAGACAGGAGAGCATGATTTCGCTTTAATAGCGGCCTCCTTGAACTCAACCTCCAGCTCTACTTGGATGAGGTCTGCCTGGAGTTCCATGATTCAATTCATGCGCCTTTTTCTGCAGTTCACCTGAAATGAAGCAAAGATTGCATCATTCAGCTAGCAAGAAGTACTTGCTCTTGTGAGCTGGCAGGTTCTTCTTTAGTAGTTGCACTAAAATTGAGGAACATTAAGGTTGGCTGTCCGGCTCATGTAAGGTGCAACTATAATTTTCTTATCCTTTTGTGCAGTTCCACTAAAATAAAGTGCCATTGTGGTGACAGTGACGGCTCCATCTTGCAAAGGCTAATAAAATGTTGCACGAGATTACCAGCAGAACTTGACGGAGATTTTGGAAACTCCAATCACCATTTTGTGCAGTTCCACCAAAATTGAGAGATGTTGCCCACGTGACATTTTAGTTGAACTGCACAAGACACTCATTCCAAAAAAAGTGTTTTGTGCAGTTCACCAAAAGGTCACAATAGCAACAAGGTGAAATGGATATCCCTATCTGCACAAAAAGATAGAAAGTAAACAGTTGCTGGTCAATAAGAATATACGAAACATATACAAAATGAAAAGAAGCATCTTAATTATGTTCATGGCAATCACGCAAGGACAGTAGAAATTTTAAAACGTCAGCAATGCTTCATGTTACCAGAAGCATTACGATCAACAATGAGATTCCTCAAATATGGGATTACTTTAATGGTGGCATTGCTTGTTTACCAGACACAGTAAATCAACAGCAGCTAAAGAGTTGGTTTAAGGGCATGGGACCGTGGGGACACCAGGACACTCAGCAGCGTAAAGGAGCAACTTACTTATCATACTGGGGAAAACAGCAGGAGTGCCATTTGTAACACAGTTTAATTGCATCTTATCACTGGAGGCATTAGATTAACAATAACACTGGTTAGACATGTCCCTAAGGTAACAGTGTGATCGCTTCATTTTACATGCGCCCTTACATTAACAACAGCAAAAGGTTGGTATAAGGACATGCGACAGTGGACGCATCAGCACAATGTACCTACAAGGAGGCATAAAGTGGTGATGCCGAGTTTGTTCATGCTATGTGAGGGCAGCAAACCTAATCCTGGAGACCTTGTACTATGTGAGGGCAGCAAATCTAATCCTGGAGACCTTTTACTATGTGAGGGCAGCAAATCTAATCCTGGAGACCTTTTACTATGTGAGGGCAGCAAATCTAATCCTGGAGACCTTTTACTATGTGAGGGCAGCAAATCTAATCCTGAGACCTTTTACTATGTGAGGGCAGCAAATCTAATCCTGAGACCTTTTACTATGTGAGGGCAGCAAATCTAATCCTGGAGACCTTTTACTATGTGATGGCAGCAAATCTAATCCTGGACATACTCTGTTGACTTGTCCACCAGCCGCCACTTTCTATCCTTTTTTCAACCAATAATAGATCTGTTCCTTATCCAGTTTGTACTGCGTTTTCCCATTATTTCCCTTTTCAACCAAGAGACCGGTTGGGTATCCGGTCTCTACTACTTTCACCATATTATTTCCTCTTTGAATCAAGTCCTAGATTCATGCTACAACTTTCCCCCCTTTCTTCGTTGTTTGAACAAAGCCCTAGATTCGAATGCATGAAGTAGCTTTACCTCTAATAATACTAAAAATTTAGGTGGCTTTGGAAGAGCTGATGGGAGTAGAAAAAGATGCACATGCAGACACGTGGGGAGCTGGGGCAGTAGAGCAAGGCCGCTTTCGAAGAACTTATACCTGAGGGTCGCCGGGATGTCGGCGGCGGCAGGTCGGATCTGCGGACAATACGGCAGGGAGGAAGAAGGGTCGGAGGACCTCCCGAGCCGGCGCTGTGTCGGAGAGAACGGCACGGGCAGAGGATCGGGCCCCTCCGGCAGCTGTGGGTTTCCTCCCTCGGCGGCGATGACCGCGTGAACGATGCACCTTTTAGTCCTCTACACACACCGGCCGAAGGGATCCGGCCGGATCTGTGACCAGCGGTGAGCAGAGAGAAAATGTCGCTACCGCTGTCTTGTTTATATCTGGAGAGGATGAGAGAATGAAGAGAGCAACCCTAGTAAAGCAAGCGCTCAGGCCCCTGCGTCCATATATAGTGGAGTGATTATCTTTTTTCTCTCCACAACAAGCGTTTCAATTTGTGTACGTGGCATTAAAGAAAAGAAACTCTCTATTTAAGGTGACTACTGTACGACTCCTACTTACTACTAGTAGTACTACAGTATTGTTCACTTGTGCTCCCCGCCCCTCCATTCATTGAACAACCCCACGGGTGAATAAACATACAGTAAGTACTGTATTTATATAGAACGAACAAGCTCGAACTATTTTCGCGTAGTTAAAAGTTGAGGGCGGGGCTTTTCCCGGGCAGTACGCGCGGCAGTTTTCGGGTAGGCGGTTTGACAGAGAGGCGAGGAGGGTGAGCGAGTGGGGCTGTGCGATTTGACGGCGCGTTACTGCTGGAAAGACTTGTGATATGACCACTCACTATAGTCATGAATTACTGGCGCTCCGACCGGGGTGATGCCCCCCTTCCGTTCCGCGCTCTAATCTGGTGCATGACACGTCGACCCGGATGCTGGCTCTCCCACATGTCGGAGTAGTAAGAAGGAGCAAAGAATGATGCGGTATATACTAGTACTATACTACAGTACTACTCAGGTCAGAGGAGTGCGAACCACGACAGCCCAGTGAACCAGCAGTGCGAACCACGGTAGCCCAGTGAACCAGCAGTAGAAAACAATGTGGTGATATGGCCATAAAAAACAATGTGCTACGGTCCACACTGTAGCATGTACAGTAACACTCCTCTTTGTTTGGATCCCTGAGTTAGAGCTAGTTTGGGTTGAAATAGCCTCAAATTATCGAAACAAGAGGGGTTAGTTTGAGCTAGTTTGCTCTAACCCAGCTAAAAAAACTAGCCCGGTGGAGAGGTTCTAATTGGGTTAGTTATCCTCGGCCCACTAAAAGAGAACTAAAAAAATCTCCCCTGCCCGCACCAGATCGCTCCCCCCCTCTCGCACGACTCCTCTCTGTTCCCCATAGGGCCGCTCGCCCTCTCTCTCCTCCGGCCGCCCTCTCCTTCCGGCCTCCGCCGCCCTACTCCAGCCGCCCTCTCCCTCCGGCCTTCGAAGGTCGCCCCGCTCCCCCTTCACCAGTCATTTTTCTCCCTCTGTCGTGCGCGGCGGCGGCGCATCTACCAGGGAGGTCGCGAGAGGGGTGAGTTTGTTCGTTCCTTCTCTGTCTCATGGCCATATCATTGATCTTGCTTGCTCTAGCGCTAATTCTGATTTGGAAAAGTAGATCCTGATCAAACTTGGTATAGATTTGTGGTGCACGCATGGAATTGTTTGATGCTGCTTGAGGAGGTAATAAATCTTTCTAGAGGCCCAAAGATTCAGGTCACCTTTCTAGGTATTTCAATTTCAGGCTTGCATTATTTCTAGAGGCCCAAAGATTCAGTTCACCTTTCTAGGTATTTCAATTTCAGGCTTGCATTATTTCTAGAGGCCCAAAGATTCAGTTCACCTTTCTAGGTATTTCAGTTTCAGGCTTGCATTATTTCTAGAGGCCCAAAGATTCAGTTCACCTTTCTAGGTATTTCACTTTCAGGCTTGCATTATTTCTAGAGGCCCAAAGATTCAGTTCACCTTTCTAGGTATTTCAGTTTCAGGCTTGCATTATTTCTAGAGGCCCAAAGATTCAGTTCACCTTTCTAGGTATTTTAGTTACAGGCTTGCATTATTTCTAGAGGCCCAAAGATTAAGTTCCCAGTCGGCGGCAAGCGGCCCTGCTACCCATGCCGGTGTCGACCTCAACTCGCAAGGGCCGGCGTTGGAGGGGTTCCCGGGGCTTGGGCTCTACAGAGCCTTCCTCCAGAGCGACGATGGCGAGTTCCTCCCTCGGTGCGTGAGGGGCTCTGGGCTCCCTCCCTATTGTGAATGACTTCCGTGATGAGTTAGCTCATTCTTTGTTTCATGAAGTGTTTTTTTTATTTTGTGAAGCTTGATTGACGACTTTTATGTTTAAGTGGGATATCTCATTTGTATGGACAAAGTAAAAATTATCATGTTTTGCATGCTTGATTTGTATAGATGGTTCGTTTATGTCAATTGTGAGCGGGAGGAGGACACAGAAGAGCCGGCCACACCAAGAGGGTGCTTGGATCCAAGGGACTTATTTTAGTCTGACTACAAATAGTCTCTTTAAGAGGCTAAAGTTCCAAGCACCCCTGACTAAAGAGGGGCTAAAACTAGTCTTGAGACTAAATTTTTTTAGTCAGGGGTACCCCTACTAAAATGTGGATTAGTCCTCTCTCTCCTCATTTAACTCCTCTCCTTTAACACAGGCGAGTTCTGGATTGGAGGGTTTGGAGGATAATAAATGCTCATTAACTTGATTTTAGTCTCTTTAGTATTTGGATCCAAGCATGGGTGAGGCTAGCAAGTTTTAGTCCCACTAGTTTTAGTCATGGAACTAAAACATATCCAAGCACCCTCCAAATCCGGCAGGAAATAGTAGCCAAATGATTGAGATAGAGCATTATTGTCAATCTAACCCTGCCATCCATACACCTCTTTGGTTTAGAGTTTGTTCAGGGTTAGAATCTACCATCCATACACCTCTTTGGTTTAGAGTTAGTTCAGGGTTAGAATCTAACTCTAACCTCTAACTGAGTTAGAGTTCTCCTCGTCTCGGTTCATCGCCATCATACTTTCCCCATTCCTGTGTTTTCAGTATCCTGCGAATCAAAGAGGCCCTTTTTTTGCGGGAAAAATCAAAGAGGCCCTTAGACTGGTTTTGGTCCGGTCATTTTTTATAAACGTGTTATGTCCAAAATTTAATGAACATGCTCCGGTTTCCACGAAAATAATCCGGTTTCATGTAGTAATTCATTCATTTATTTATTCTTCTGCGGGGGGTTTGCATGTAATTCGTGAGGTCTGAAATGTAAAGTACCCCGGCATATGCTCCGAGTCGTGCATGCACTACGACCCAGATGCTCTATGTCCCACATGTCGGCGAATGGGAGCACGTGGAAATAGCCTAGGAGTACATATAGGAGGATAAATGCGTGAAATAATATGTACTGTGAAGCGTAGCCGCGGTTCGAAAAGGAGATCTAAAGTGATGACAGCTATAGGCCGCACACACCCAACTAGTGGTACTAGACATACGACTAATTTTTCCCTCAAAAAAAAGAGGCACGAGTGCTCAGTACTCCTATTCTATAAACACGAGTCCCATCTGACAACAGCGTCCATGCTACAGCTAGCTCTCCTCGCTCGTTTCTCTCTTCTAGTAATTCTAAACTCGGCCGACGCTCGGTGGGCGGGGTGGGTTTGCTCAACTGCGGCCCCACCTCACAGTGAAAACGTTACGACTGGAATAAAAATGCCATATACTCCCTCCGTTCATAAATATAAGCGTTTTTAGATACTATTTCAAATGGAATACAACATACAGATGTATGTAGACATAGTTTAGAGTGTAGATTCACTCATTTTGTTCCGTATGTAGTAGTCACTTGCTGGAATCTATAGAAAGACTTATATTTGGGAACGGAGGGAGTACTATACTAATAAATCATTAAGGCCACGAGGCGATGCAGTGCTGGTTACAGGAGGCAAGAAGAGATGCATCCATCGACGACGTCCACCTCCTCGACTCAGGGCGCCGGCCCACCGAACGACGCCTAAGTAGCAGCGGCTTTCGTGGCCAGTTCGACGTGCTTCTGAATAATGGCGTCCAAAGATTCCAGCCGCTGGAAGAAGGCCAACGTCTTTCTGTCCTCGCTTGCCTTGTAGTGGCCTATGTAGACGATTTCCTCGCAGACGTGGATGTGCAGGTTGACGGTTTCTTGCATGGCGAGGCGCTGTGCGGCGAGCACGACCTCGAGGTGCACGTTCTTCGTCGCGACCTCCGGCACTTGCAGGGCCACCAGGGCTTGAAAGAGTTCATCACCATGGAGGCCGATGAGGGTGGCAGGCAATGAGGAGCCTAGGCGCGCGGGCTGGAGCAGTACGGCAAGGTCGTCCGCGTGCTTCTTGACGGCGGTGAACTTGCGGATGGAGTTGACCATCATGTCGTCCATGCGAGAGGCGAAGCCGGCGTCGGCGAGGGCTACGATGCCTGCGGTCGCCAGCACCGTCT
This sequence comes from Triticum aestivum, assembly GCF_018294505.1. NCBI lineage: Eukaryota > Viridiplantae > Streptophyta > Magnoliopsida > Poales > Poaceae > Triticum > Triticum aestivum. Next base: position 394,101,660 of record NC_057796.1, read on the forward strand.
GGAAACGCTGCGCCTCTAGAAGGGCAAATACTCCTTTCTGGTTTACAGGGCTATACTAGCAAGTAGTTGTACGTACTAGTACAATAGTGGGCTCACATAGAAATTTTGTCTCATGCAAGAGCCTGGCTATATGCGTGCTCCAATGTTCGCAACTGCAACATTCGGTTTGCGCTTGGCTCTTCGCCTCTTCGAGAAGACGAACAATGATGTTCCTACTACTGCCTCTACATTGTCGAATCCACTGCTGCATGTCCGTCCACCGCGAGCGGGACGGATAGCTTGTTGTAGAAGTACTACTAAGCAAAAGCCTGTCCTCGTTTGCGAGCAACCGCGCGCATGGGTGAGGGAGAAGGCGTGTAGTAAAATCAAGCTTCTCCTCATTGTACGAGTTGACGCGACACATCATAGCACTGGCCCTACATGCTTGCCTCTAAACTTGGCTGAAAGACCCGTAGTGTACAATATATTTGCCGCAACCTCTAACATTTACCCACCACAAATTAAAATATATGTGGCCGTATGCATCGTTCTGATGCAGAGGCCGGGGAGTCCCCCTTTTCGAAAAAAAAACAAATTAAAATATATATTCCTGTCTTGACCAGATGAGCGTGCTAACTACAATCACCAGGGTGTCAGGTAGGGCCAGAAGACTATTTTTATTTTTTTTAAACTTTGAGACGGCCACATAGCATGGAGCCGACCCCAACGATTTTAAGCTTACAGGCACGGTACACGCTATCCTAGACTACTCTACACATGAAACTGCCACACGAGCGTCCGGGCTGTGCTTGGCTCTTCGCCTCTTCGGGAAGTCGAACAATGATGGAGTACTACTGCACTGGAGGAGTACTACAGTACGCTTCTGGCCATCTGACACCGATTGAACTGCTGCATGTCCACCGCGTGCGGGAGGGAGAGCGTGTAGCGAAAGCTTCTCCTAGTCTTGCCAGCCACCACGCTCATGGGCGAGGGAGGGACGCTCCTGCCTTTGCGTGTATGACAGGTGGGCCCGACAGGTGTGTGGCCAACCTGTCATACAGCCAAAGGCAGGTGCAGTTAAGTCCGCGAGGGAGAGGATAATCAAACTTCTCGTTGATGTACGAGTTGACGCGACACATCAAAGCACTGCACTCGATATATTTCAATAATTTGCGTTTACCGATGCATTAATTACAACGCATGCATGCATGCCATGACTCTCCTTTTGATACTTGCATGTGTTGATTTAATGCACCTTGAAGTAGTATAAAATATGTGACGGTAAAGCTTTGTAATACCCCGGCCCAAGTCGAGAGATGGTTGTGCACGAGGAGGGCGAGATCATGCAGACCGAACAGGACCCGACGATGGAGCTCTCTAAGGTCTCGATGGACCTCACCGTGCTCCACTGCCCCTTGTGCCTCCGCCCCTTGACGCCTCCAGTGTATGAGGTTCGAATACACCTCGTCCGTTCGGCTGATTGAGCAAGGTGCAGGTTTCTTGATTGATGTGCTGTTCGATTGATTTCTGCAGTGCAAGGGAGGGCACCTGGCATGCGCGGACTGCCGCGTCGAGCGCCCCGGGAACTAGCGGCAGTGCCAGAAGTGCGAGCGCGGCGGTGGCTTCGACGTGCGGAACACGACGGTGGACTCCGTCCTTTCGTCGGTGAGGGTGGAGTGCCCGCATGAAGGCTGTGGGCTCTACGTCACTTACCACAAGCTCGCCGATCACCAGAGCGTGTGTCCGCTCGCGCCCTGCAAATGCCCCGTGCCCGTCTGCGGCTACGAAGGCCCGCCGCCGGCGCTCTACCACCACATCAGCACCGCGCATCCCATGCCCGTGCACAGGATCCAGTACGGCAAGGTGCTCCAGCTGCAAGTGCCACTGTCGGAGCCACAGCTCTTGCTGTTCACGGAGGAGGACCGCCGCGCGTTTTTCTTGGTCGGCGGCGTGCTCGACATCGGCGCGCCTATCACCGTGTCGGTCGTCTGCATCAGAGCGGGGGCGTCCCCACTGCCGCACTATGTGGCCAAGCTGTGGGCGAACGGCCCGCCGGGGGAGCCCAAAGGCACGACCGACGCCGTCAAGGTGGAAATGGAGGTGACAAGCAGCAAGGATCCCGGCGACGTCGACGTGCAGGAGCTGACCTTCTTGACAGTTCCGCCCAAGCTGCTGGCCGGGGCTAAGCTTGTGTCCCTCCACATTCAGATTGACAAGCTCACGTCCTAAATGTTTCTACAGTGCCTTCTGTTTATCTTAGTAATATGCTAATATAGGGATTACCTTGGTCTACTTTAGCTTAAGAAATGGTGGGTTTTGGTGGCGATGCAGCAATTACTTCGACATCAGATCAGTAATTTCCAACAGTCGAACGGATATTTTGTGTCTGTTGGATATAAAGTTCCTTTGGGTAAGAAGTACTACTTGTCCTCAAAATGGATAAAAGGAGATGTATGTAGACGTATTTTAGTTCTAGATACGTCCCTTTTTATCCATTTTGATGACAAGCACTCCCTCCGTTCCACAATACATGCCTTCCATTTGTCAAAATATAGATGTATCTAGACATGTTTTAGTATATAGGTACATCCATGATAGAGCCAATCGGATGGTTGAGAACACTACAATTCGTAGCTACAGATGCGTGTGTGACTCCCAGATGCAGAGGCCGGGGGTCATCATCCTCCTTTCGAGAAAAAACAGACGCGTGTGTGAGAGGACGAGTGCGTGCGTGCACCTCTTCTCTTCCTGTATAACGTACTACTAAACTCAGAGTACAAGTTTTTGTGGGTGGCACGATGGTGCGTGCGAGAAGTCCCGAGAGATAGGTTTAATGCGTCTGAAAAAAAGACTAGCCTAGAGCTCGCCACGCGGCTATTCCTGTCGAACGCCCCATTAACCGTAAGATATGTATACGACGGTGCCAGTTATTGCACGTACACAGCAGTACTCCCTCCTTTCCGGTTTATAGGGCTTAATTCAAAAATCTCACCAACCAAGATGGTGAGTGGTGGAATATTTTTTGTAGTTTGCAAAAGCACCTAATTAATGCTCTTGTTTTTCTCAAAAAATTATGTTTATCAATGCATTAATTGCAATGCATGCATGCATAAAGTACATGCATTGGTCAATTTTCTCTTAATACTTGCATGCAATGATTTAATGCACCTTGGAATCTGAACATGTGTTGGGGAACAACCAAATTGAGCCTTATAAAATGGAAAAACTAAAATTTTGAGATAAGCCCTATAAAACCGGAAAGGAGGGAGTAGAAAAAGAAGTACTCCATCCGGGAATAGTGCCGCACTTCGAAACTAGAACCATCAATAAATTTTGAGCTTGCGTCTCGTCACATTCCAAATTACTCCACGCTATATTGAATTGCAAACCTGTTCACACCGATCACAACCTAAATGGTTTCCCACTTAGGAGCGTATTAGTACCACGCTATATTGAATTGCAAACCTATTCACACCGATCACAACCTAAACGGTTTCCCACTTAGGAGCGTATTAGTACTCGGTTATAAATACTAGTATGCCAAGATGACTGTACATTCCTCCTCAACTCCTCATCCACAAAAACAAACAAGTCATTCAGCATCCTTCCCTTGCGTCTGCCATGGCCAGCGTGAGTTCTGGGTCACCAGGGAGAGGCGAGCATGGAAGCGGAAGCACGAGAGATGTCCCGCCTCGCTGCGAGAGCAGCCGACATGTCCCGCCGCGCGGAAGTAGCAGCACAGAGGTCCCGCCGCGCTGTCGATGCAGTAGACTGGTCCGGCCGCGCCGCGGAAGCAGCAGAGATGTCCCGCCGCGCCACGAATGCAGCAGAGATGTCCCGCCGCGCCGCGGCGGCCTGGGAAAATTTCTCGCGGGCAGGCGACGACTGTTACAGGCGCATGCATGCGATCGTCCATAGCCAGATGGATCAGATCTCTGGCTGGGCGAGGTTGCAGGACAACATGAAAGCCTCGTTTGAGCAGGCTACCGGCGTCATCCGGCAACTAAGGGAGGGCAATGAGAGGCTCCGGGCCGAGCGCGACCTGCTGAGGGAGAAGATCGTCCGAAGTGCAGACCAGAAGGAGGAGACCAGTGCCTTATTGAAGAGGACCGGCGTCATCGTCAAGAAACTTATGGACGAGAATGACATGCTCCGCAACGAGCGCCAAAGGCTGGTGGAGGAATCCGTGGATGTTCTCAAGCAGCATCTTGAGGACACGAAAGAGCTCATCGCCGCTCGCCGCGGAGACTAGTTCCCGCGGCCTGCAGCAACGCATCAAGAAAGTAGAGATCAGCGAGCCAGATCCTTGTCTTCCTTCTTCTTTTGCCCTTGTGTATTTCGGGCGTAGCCGCATGTGGCTTTTTTAATTATCTTTCTAATTATGTAAGACAATTAATCGTCCTTATCTTTCTGTGGAAGATCAATGTTGCGAGGCTGGAATGAAGAAAACTCTTGCTGTGGCGACCCTGGCGTTGCTGTTCTTCTAGTTGCTGCTGGGCTTCCTTCAGTTTCCTGGTTTCTTTTGATGTAATAATCGGTTTAGGATGTGGATTGTGTCGTCGGTTGTGAAATGTTGGGTTCTAGCGCGGATGTTTGGCCTTTGTTGGCCTCTTGGGATGTTGCGATTTCAATCTGGTAGCTTTTAGTCCTTCGTGTTAGGCTGGAGTTGTGCTGAACTTCTTGTGAATTGTGGTGGTTTTCAGTAATGAAAATCGGAAGGGGCAAGCCCTTCTTTGATAAAAAAATTAATCGTCCTTATATATTCATCAGTCTTGCTATAAGTCGCAGTAGATGCTATATAGGTCCGTCGGATCTTACATCAAGATCCGTGCTTTCAGATTTTCTTTTTTCTCTCTTAAATCTCAGTCGAGTGAGACATAGCCATGCCATTAAACAGAGGCTCGGGCGCCATTAATGGAGACCTTGGGAGAGAGGTGGACGGCAGATGGAGGTCAAAGGGCTCTCCTCCCGATAAGCACGCGCAGGGGTCTGATCGCACGCCTCTCGTACTCAAATAGCTACCCTGCACGGCGCCTCCTAGCTAATAAAAAATGGGGACGCGTGGCGGCACGTAAATGGTACTAGTAAGTAGAACGCCCACGGTTTCAATAATACTTGTGTTTCCGATTGTAACGTGACAACACTTGTTCCAAAATGACTTTGTTGATTGTTAATGTGTGTGCCTTCGCAAATCGGACTGCAAATTTACCACAGCATGTTGGTGCCATGTCATGGCACCAAGCCAAGTTTCATTATTTTCATGCGTGTTTTGGATTTACAGGAATTAAAAAACTAAGTTTCTCAATGTTTCCAACCCAGCCACGACGCCCAGAATTTTGAATTTCATTCCCATTTCTTGCATGGAACCTAGAAATTTACCCGAGGACACACATGTGATTTTTCAACCAACTTTGGTGCACTGGAACATGTGCTTGTATTTCAAATTTGAATTATGCACACAAAGGTGACACGTTCCCTCCCAGAACCACGAGCCTTCTTGAGAGAAGCTCCGATTTGCAAGAAGCTTATACCAAAATTTGTTCCTATTCGGCCAATTTTTTTACCACGGCATGGTACTACCATGACATGACACCATGCCAAGTTTCATGATTTTAAAACCAAGTTTCTCAATGTTCTCGACCGAGCCACGATGCCCAGATGTTTGAATTTTATTCTCATTTTTTGCATGGGACCTACTCCCTCCTTCCATCTATATAGGGCCTAATGTGTTTTTCAAGACAGCCTTTGACTATTGACAAGATTAATAGCACATGAGATGTATACTATGAAAATTATATTATTGGAAGCTCCTTTGACATACAAATTTGAAGGTATGCTTTGTGTAAGTTGCATGTCATATATTATTGCTCTAACGTTTGGTCAAAGTTAGCCTCGAAAAACGCATTAGGACCTATATAGATGGAAGGAGGGAGTAGAAATTCACCCGAGGACACAAATGTGATTTTTCAACCAACTTTGGTGCACGGGAGCATGTGCTTGTAGTTCAAATTTGTATTATGCACATTAAATGACCAAAAACTCAATTAATGTGTAAATAAGGCCAAACGAAGCCGGAATAATTCCAAAATTTAACAGGGCACTCATGTAGTTCTATGTTGCCTTTGTAAATAAACTCAAGGGGGACAACGTATATCGTTTCGCACTCAAAGGTGGCACGTTCCCTCTCAGAACCACGAGCCTTCTTGAGAGAAGCTTCGGTTTGCAAGAAGCTTATACCAAAATCTGTTCCTATTCGGCCAATTTTTTTACCACAACATGGTAGTACCATGACATGACATCCATGCCAAGTTTCATGATTTTCAGACGTGTTTTGGATTTACAAGAATTTTAAAACCAAGTTTCTCAATGTTCTCGGCCGAGCCACGATGCCCAGATGTTTTAATTTTATTCTCATTTCTTGCATGGGACCTAGAAATTCACCCGAGGACACAAATGTGATTTTTCAACCAACTTTGGTGCACGAGAGCATGTGCTTGTAGTTCAAATTTGACTTATGCACATTAAATGACCAGAAACTCAATTAATGTATAAAAAACGACAAACGAACCCGGAATAATTCCAAAATTTAACAGGGCACTAATGTAGTTCTATGTTGCCTTTGTTAAGAAACTCAAGGGGGGGGCAGCGTATATCGTTTCACACTCAAAGGTGGCACGTTCCCTCTTAGAACCACGAGCTTCCAAATCGGCCCAATTTTTTACCACAACATGTTAGTGCCATGACATGACACCATGCCAAGTTTCATGATTTCCAGGCGAGTTTTGGATTTACATGAATTTAAAATCAAAGTTTCTCGATGTTCTCGGCCGAGTCATGACGCCCAGATGTTTGAATTTCATTCTCATTTCTTCCATGGGACCTAGAAATTCAACCAAGGACACACATGTGATTTTTCAACCCACTTTGGTGCACCGGAGCATGTGCATGCAATTCATATTTAGATTATGCACATTAAAAGTCCAGAAACTCAATTAATGTATAAAAAGGCCAAATGAACCCGAAATAATTCCAAAATTTAACAGGGCACTCATATAGTTCTATGTTGCCTCTGTAAATAAAATCAGGGGGAGGCAGCGTATATCGTTTCGCACACAAAGGTGACACGTTCCCTCTCGGAACCACGAGGCTTGTTGAGAGAATCTCCGGTTTTGCAAGAGGCTTATACCAAAACTTGTCCCAATTCAGCCAAAAATTATACGTATGAAAACAGGGTTTAGATTATCCCAAACATCTCGCTACCTAGACCAATAATGTACTATGATTTGAATTCAACATAAAATGGATACAAATATTTGAATTGGAGAGCGTATGGTACATGTAGTTCATAGTGAAATATGATTACTGCTATATGTATGTTTTTTGTTATCAAGATAATATTTAAATTATTGTATAACTTGACAACAATCGTATTCAAATAAGGAAAATTGATTCAAATTTAGTCCATATGGTAGACGACAATATATATGTTCACATGGTGGAGTAAAATGTTCATATATGATGGAAGATCAAAATGTACGACTACATCAATTATAAACCGCAAGGTCACCTAACGATATATTCGAATTCAACATAACGTGGATTCAAAAATTGAAATTCGAGATCATGGCATCTGTAATCATATAAAAAGGGACATTACTCTTTCTTTGGTGGGAATTGATTTGTTTTTTGTTGTTGTTGAGGGAAGTGCGAATCGATTTGGTACTGTGCAGGGTAATCTTGTTCTCCCGATTTTTTTTACATTTTTCTTGTAGTTTTTTCAATGGCATCTATAGCAATATAGTAAAAGGGGACATGACTCTCTTGTGTCTTGTATGAATTGTTTTTTTACACGTTAAGTTTGTTCTGCCGAACAAGGAATCCGCACCTTGTTATCCCGAAATTTTCAAGCTCGAGTATCTTTTGTCTCACCTGCTTTGAAACTCCCGCTTCTTCAACCCGCGCCGCGCCTTGTTATCCCGAAATTTGGACGCGCGCGAGAACTCCCTCCTCATCCGAAATCGCTCCCGCAGCCCAGACACGCGAAATCCCCCTTCTACCCCTCAGCCGGAAATGAAGCTCCACGTCGCGGTGTCAAAACCGGTGGGGGTACGCTGGTAACTTACCCTACATTTCGGACAAGCGCGTCCCTAAGCTTGGCTCCCCCTCCCCCTTCGCCCCCCATTCGTACACCGAGGCCGCCAAAACCCGCGAAACCCCACGCTCCTCCGTCGGCCTCCCGACCGCCGCCCAGCCGGAGACTCTTCCCCGACTATGTCGTCCACCGCAACAGCTCGCCGTCCCTCATCCATCGCACCGGATGAGGATCCGTTGTCGATCTCGTCGTCCCGCCGGATCAGCCGCCCCGTCCTCCACCTCCAAGGAGCTGCCCCGATGTTCGCCTCGTCTATCGCGCCACCTCAATCCCCACAGCGCCGTCTTGACCTGCCCCACCGGAACCGCAGCACCCTCACCAATTCCTCCGATGAAGCCGAGGCCAACTCGGCGCCACCAAGGAGGTTCTGCACTCACCGCTGCATTTTATCTTTTATTCGATCTCACGGGGCTGCCGGTGCTCGATACCGAGCAGACATGGCGTGTCTCCATCGACGGCGCCGTCGCCGGCCACATCATCCACGGCGTCTCTCCCCCATGTCGTTGCTTCCTCAGCGGCGACTTCCACAATGGCACTAGCTGCACCTGCTCCGGCTCTCGCTCGCGCTGCGGCTCTGTTCTTGCTGTCGGTTGCGCTGCTGCACTACTCCTGCTTTCGTTCGTGCTGCTGCTCTACTCTTGCTCTCGCTTGCGCTGTTGCTGCTGCTGCACGACCTCCGGCAGCTACAGGAGTTGCTGCTTTAGCACTCGCTCGCGGTGCTACTGCATGACTTGCTCTCTACTAGTGCGTTCCCTGCTCGAGCGTCTGCTGATTTAGATCAGTGCTTCTCTGCTACTAGTGCTCGAACGCCCTAAACATCTATTGCAATGCTCGGTTACTAGTTCAATCAGTTTCGACAGTAAAATTCAGTTTTGACTGTGAAGTTCATTTTCTTCAGTTAAGTTCAGAGTGAACAGTACTTACAACATCTGTCGGAGCGGCCGTGGCGCGGCTGATGCTTTTACATCTAGCACTTTTTGGTGATGTTTTTACATCATTTATTGTAGATGATATTAGGGTCCCACTTCAGATTAACGTTGTCTGTCTTGTCATGCTTCAGCCTCGTCGCCGTACACCTTAGCGGAGCTGCTCCAACGACGGAACCGTCCATCACAGCGGAGCAGTACCCTCGGCGCCGTTTCCAGAGGCCTCGGATCTTCTTCCCCGCCTCCGACAGTCACACCAGCATCATCACCATCCTCCACGTCCAACCCAATGATGCTGAGGTCCACAAGGCTATGCCAAAGAGGTTGTACACTCGCCGCATCACTTTGTTTCTCCATTCCTCTGTTCTCCAATTCATGTGAGCCAAACACCCAGGTTGACTGAAATCCTATGTTTCCAAATGCTCTGTTTTGCACGTGCATTCCTATCCTATTCCTGTGTTTTTCCTGTCCCTGCGTTTATAGAATCCTCCAATTCTAAGGAGCCCTTATAGATTTACTTCATTTTCAGATAGGCGTCAAAGAAAACTTTGTTATGTCCTGCTCCTACCGTGCCGTCATCCACCCCACCTGAGGTGCACCATCGACAGAAGCGTTCAATGCAGCAGAGATCCCCCCTGCAGACTTCCTTTCGCCGCCTCAGATCATCTTCCCCGTTGCCGGCAGCCACGCCAACTGCATTACCATCATCGACTGAGCAGATGAACCTGAGGACTACACAGTTCCGGAAGAGAGGTCACAGTCTTTCGTGTTTGCTTACGTTATACATCGGTTATTATTACCTGCTACTTTATCATTCAATCTTGAGTTTTGAATTGCCCATGGGTCTCATATCGAGCCAGCAACGAATAGTATCTGTCTACTATCTGGTTCATCTGGGGTCTTCTATGTGGTTCATGTTGGGTGGGCAACAAACAATAGATGATCCATTGTCTATCTTTTTAAACTGAAGCTATAATCTACCTGCTATCATTAGTTTTGGATCCGTCCACTCGTTTGCTACCATCAGTCTTGATTTTTGCATGCACCCCTTAGGCCTTACAAAATCTAACTATTTTTTTATTATGCATGTCAGATATTGTACACAATCATACTGAACATGTAGAGAAAAAGAGAAGACCGTTGCATGCGAATATAATGTCATGCAGACGCCGCTCCATGGTGGGCGATGTGCCCCCCCTCCTGCATTTCCAGATTGTATTTCAGAGGAAGATAACTGTTCAGATGGAGATTCAGAAGGAGCCGACCACGCCTGTTTACCACCTGAGGTGTTTGCTCTAACCTGGCATGCCGATGTTGGTCATATCATGCATATGGCACCTTGCATTGCTTACATTATACATCTTATATGTCATCAGCTTAGTTTAGATTTGCTTTATGTGAATGCCACCTGTTTGGTTTCTATATCATACTCCCACCATTCCTAAATATTTATCTTTTTAGAGATTTCAACAAGTGACTACATACGGAACAAAATGAGTGAATCTACTCTCTAAAATATGTCTATATACATCCGTATGTGGTAGTCCATTTGAAATCTCTAAAAAGACAAATATTTAGGAACGGAGGGAGTATATGGGAATTATGCAATGCCATCTTCTTTAGCCAGGCATCATATACGTGAATCATGCAATGCCATCCTGTTTAGCCAGTCATCGTATATGTGAATTCTATTGTGCCATATTTTTTCCATAATGTATTCCATTTGTCAATAATGTTTATACATTCATCTACTCTTCCTGTGCATCAGCCATTTGAGTCGGTCATGGGAAAATCTGGAGTGAAAACAAGGTCTTCTGAGCAGTCAGTGCTACCTGTCGATGCATATTTCTTGCTGGTTACAGATAGCTCCTGAGAGGAGGATTCAGAGAGAGATGACCAGTCGTATTCCCCCCCCCCCCCCCGAGGTGCATGCTCTAACTTGGCTGGGTTATATTGCTCATATCATGCATATGGTGTCTTGCATTGCCATGCCATCTGCTTAGATTAGACATGCTTTGTGTGAATGCCTCATGTTTGCTTTCTATATCAGATATGTGAATTATGCAATGCCATGTTTTTTAGCCAGTTATCATATATGTGAATTATGCACCGCCATGGAGCCAGGCATCATATATGTGAATTATCTCATGCCATCTTTTTTTTCATTACGTATTCCATTTGTCGACAATCTGTGTATATTGAACTACTCTTCATGTGTATCAGCCATTTGAGCCGGTTATGGAAAAATCTGGAGTGAAAACAAGGTCTTCAGAGCAGGAAATGGTACCTGTTGAAGCATATATCTCGATGGTTACAGGGAGCTCCTCAGAGGAGGATTGAGAGACAGATGACCAGTCCTATATCCCACCTGAGGTGTATGCTCTAAGTTGCAATGTTTATATTTCTCATAGGATGCATATGGTGTCTTGCATTGCTTAGTTTAGACATCATATGCACAATATTGAATTCTATCTGCTTAGTTTAGAGATCATACATGCGAGTGCCAGCTGCTTAGTATATGAATCAATTATGTCAATTATATCATGCCATCCTGTATGCTTAGACAACATGTATGTGAGTTATTTCATCCCAACCTATTTTAGAAAGACATCATATAGTTTTGTCATGTCATCCTGTTTAGGTACTCATCATATGTTGAATTATGCTATTATATCTTGTTAAGTTATCCATCATATATCTGAAACTGTGTCATGCTATCCTGTTTAGTTAGGCATCATATATGTGAAATTGTGTCATGCTGTCCTGTTTGGTTAGACAACATATATGTGAACTACCACATCTGTCTATCATACAATGTCTGTACGTTCAATTTCTTTTCTTGTTTATCAGCCATTTGAATTGGAGGGGGTGATGGCAGTATCTAAGGGAGCAAAAACTCGTTCTTCACAAAAGACAGTGCTACCCGTCGATGCAGATAGAACCATGGTTGTACTGGCCCACAAACTAGCCCCACCACACATAATCGAGACTCTTCCAGATTGCACACTTACACCGTTGGACAGAGAACCAGCTACAACCCATCTAACCGCAACCCCAGCGGATAGTAACCCACTTATAGTTGACAAAGCACCATGTCCACCACAGAGTACCCCCACACGAGCAGTTTGTAAAGCTACTGCAGTGCCCAAAGCATGAAGACCACCACAGCTAACCCAAACTCCACGTTTAAAGCAGAAGAGCAACTGTTCTCAGGTCAGATTCCGTAGCTATGGTCCATACTCCTTTGATGTTGCATCACTGTATTTACTCATACCAACTATTTTCGAATTTGAAGGATCCAATTGAAACTCCAATGGCGCAACAGGTATGTTTTAAACCTATTTCTTTAACTGGATTGTTGTTCTAACTTCTTGCTCTATGTTGATTTCAGTTTAAGTTGTATAAACAGTTATGTTCTCATGTGATGCACATTACAAGTGCTGCCAATGCTGTGTAGTTTCTCACACTTATATTCTGTCTATGCTGCTGTGCCTTAAAAATATATGAGTTGAACTGTGTCTCTATCTTGATTAGGGAACATAAACTAGAATGATATGGACAATACAGTGACCATAGTACATAGATATATGTTTGTTTCATGATGTTATCCTGTCCACCTTACTACTAAACCGGTTTACCAAAATGAGTTTCGTATACTACAAGCTAAACCTGTGATGTGTCTGCTTGTTTGTCTTGTAGTATGCAAACACAATATTGGAGAAGAGCACCCCACTATGCAACGGTAGAGAAAGTAATGCAGATAAGGTTCAAGATAGTGAGACAACCCTGTTTGTCTCCAAGAAAGGTGATAAAAACAATCTTGTAGACAGTGAGAAAACCCCACAGTCCTGCATTGATATAGTGTTCGAGTTACTGGCCAGTACCGCTGGCACAAGCTCTTCGAACTCACTGCCTGAATCACTTCGGCTTCTTCAGTCTCAGCTACAAGCTGAAAGGCATCAGTCAGCTGTGCTGCGGCAAGAAGCCGAAGGACTGAGGAAGTCCCTGCAGAATTCAGATGCGTACTTTCTTGTGCAACAGCAAGCGCTGGAGGATTTAAGCTCCAAACAAGAGAAAGTTAAAAAGCTTGCTAAGCATCTTGCCAGCATTATGGGTACCCAAGATATTGTTTCTTGAACTCTTCTGAAGTGGTTTCAGTTCTGGACTTGTTTTGCTGCGGCGTTTATATGCTGCTTTGTTCCCTATATTTGCACTGGTGGCGAACTTTGATGCCCAGTGGATGTAATATGTCTAATAGCCGTGATAGCCTAGCATAAGTTGCTTGCTTATTTATTTCCTTGTTGTCTTGTTTATTTGTTTGCTTGTAGTCAGTGCAGTTCTTTTTCCGCGGTTTGCTAGTGGCTACAATAACCTATTTTTTAAAACTAGGCCACAATAACCATGGGCTAATATTTACTGTAGTGACACTGGGCCTCCTACGGGTCGTAGAAACAGTGGGCCTTCTACGGGCCGTAGAAACAGTAGGCCTTCTACGGGCCGTAGAAACAATGGGCCTTCTATGGGCCGTAGAAACAATGGGCCTTCTACGGGCCGTATCATCAATGGGCCTTATACGGGCCGTATGATCGATTGGCCAAACATGGGCCAATAACAGGCCGCATTATGGCCATAAACGGGCTAGACTTGGAATCGTCCATTCATGGGCCGACCAGAACGGGACATCGTTAATAGGCCGTATTTGATGACGCTATGAAAACGGCCCAACGTATTAACGGACCACAAACGGGCCGACTGTAACCACGGGCTGAATTTGGCCCACAAGCAGAAAATGACAGTAACGGGCCGTAAGTAATTGAATGCTGGAAATGAGCCCAAGAATAAATGGGCTCTGAGAATGCCGATAGATAACATGGGCTGTAAACGGCCCAACAGAATAATGGGCCTTTAATGGGTATAAAGTGATACACTGTTCATTACGGGCCAGTTTCACCACGGGCCGTTAATGGGTGTAAAGTGATACACTGTTCATTACGGGCCAGTTTCACCACGGGCCGTTAATAGGCCAAGAGTTACATAGGGTCTCATATGGGTCGAAAGACGTCATGGGCCATACATGGGTCAGAAGTGAAAACGGGCTGGAATCATATTGGATGGCCCAGATGACGCTACTGGGCCTAATTCGGATAGGGCGTAACAGGCCTTGGGTTAGCGGGCTGTAAATGGGCTATATGCGAACAGGCCGTTAACAGGCTTTCCATGGGCCGACCCGCCACCTTTTGACCAAGTCAAACGGGCCGGCCTTTTCACAGGAATGGGCCTCTGTTGGGCCGTGCCACGTGTCGACGTATCATAGGCGCCTTCTATCCAATGAGTGGATGATATCTGTCCCAACGATGAGCCGACACGTGTTTCCTCCAGCCAATGATGATTTTACACATGGAAAATCCCCATTGGTCAGGGCTGTTAACGGGTTATCGGATCCAAAACCCGACCCGATAGCTTAACGACGTTCCGTTACGGTGGATGCCACGTGTCGGCCACCCTTGACGAAAGCACTTCTGTGACGCGCGATTTATCGTCATGGAAGTGCACACTTTCGTGATGATAATTTTGATAATGTCACGGAACACTTCTACGACAGCACAGGATGACTATCTTGATTCTGTCATAAAATCGTCATGGATGTACATGCATGACAAAAAACGCGACCTACTGTGACAAACACGTATCATCACGGAAGTGTATTTTTTTTGTAGTGGAGGCGCGCTGAACTCGGGGACGATCTTCACGGGGCCTGCGGAGGCGCGCGCAACCGACGGGCCAGGTCGGTCGCACGGCGTAGATGAGGCGGATCGAGGCGGCGGGTGGGTGATCAATCCGATCGCGCGCGAGATCGGGGACGCCGCTCGGTGGAGGTGCGGTGGCGGCGGAGTCCGAGATGAAGCCGGCGGCGGCGGGCGGCAGGGCGGCTATGATTGGCCGCCGCATGGCGCGAGGCCGCCGGGTCGGGGTGATGCAGGAGTCCCGGTCGGAGCAGGGCGGTGACTGCCGACGTAGATCGACGGGCGGGTCGTCGCGCGAACGGCGGCGGTGAAGGGCCGCCGCATGACGCGAGGCCGCCGGGTCGGGGCGACCGGCGGGCCGATGCGCGGACGACGCGCGAGGCCGCCGAGTCGGGGCGACCGACGGGCAGACGCACAGACGACGCGCGAGGCCGCCGGGTTGGTGAAGAAGCCGGCCAATCACGCCGGTGTTGGAGTAGAGGCGCACGGGGTCGACGGCGGCGGTGGGCGACGCAAACCGGATCACAATGACCGGAAAACCAAAAAGTAGACGCCGATCAAAGCGAGCGGCGAGAGAGAGAAAACCCGAATCAAAGATCGGGAAAAAAGACTCTCTAGGGCAGCCGGCCAACACGGCCGGCGGACGAACCCTAGGTACGGGCGGAGCAACCCCCGGCGGCGGTCATGGAGGCCGATCGCCCCGGGGGCGGCGCGCAGGTGCGGAAGCGGCGGCGGCTAGGGTTTAGGATCGACTTGTGATAGATACCATGTTAGAAGGGAGAGAGAGGATTGGTGGAATATGATGGATGTATTATTGAGCCTCGAGGGCGAGTATATATTGAGTACAAGACTTGAAGGGTAAGACGTCTCTCCTAGAGATAAGGCAGGAATCCTAAACTACGAAATACATGTAACCCAAATATATCTCTAGCAATACCTAAACAATATGTGCAGACATGGTGAGAGATGCCGCTACATGTCACGGTTGTAGACCAGAAAACAGCTAGCCATTCCTATTGTGCAGATTTGCAAGTCTTAAGATGTGGTAAAATTCTACGTAAGCAGGTTAGCACTGCCGTACTTGTCATTTGGATCAAAGGCTGTTATACATCTCTGACTTCCTCAGTCTATCAGTAAAAGAGCAAACCATGTAAGGCTTGATTCATATAAGTAAGTGTGCACATGCAATGCACGTCTCAACTACAACATACTTTTATGATTTTAGATTCAAGACACTATTTAGGAAACACAAAATTCATCAAAGCACTGGAGTTAGTTTTTAGTTCTCCAATATCAACCTGACAAAATGCACTTAAGACTGATCCTAACAAAGAAATAGCAATTGTATAGGAGCACATCTAACAATAAAACTTAATGTATTTCTTGATTCAACTTTATGCAAAAGTTAAGGAACCAATAAAAGAAGAGTGTATACAAGGTTGCATATCAATCTGATTAATTCAAGATGCACATCAATGGGACACCATGCAAAAGAAAAATTATATCATGTAACACCGGGATTCAGCATCATGAAGAAACATAAGACTACTTATTTGACAGGGTTCGTAAATCTATATATGAGATGTTAGTTCGAAGTTAACAACAATGCAAATAGATCGACATGGAGAGAGGTAATTCTGCTGGACGGTTGCATCATAGGCTCATAGTAAATCACAACACTGTTACTTGACTGAAGTGAAACGCCATTTGTAGGCATTAAAGGAATGAGACCTGAAGCTGAAACACCATCATAGGCTCATAGTAAATCACAACATTGTTACTTGACTGAAGTGAAACATCATTGAAGAGGTTTCAGCTTCTTAATTTGCAGAGTGAAGAAGACAATCATCAAGTCTTGATTTAAGAGAAAAATTAAGTCAATAACATCAGGATTCCACTATTGTTTGAAAAAGGTCACAAGCTTTGCACTTGTTGAATCTCTTCTTCAACTCTGTAGTCTTGACCTATAGCTGCAACCTCTTGTTGTTGGCATTCCTCCCTTTGCTTCTTCCGTTGGGTCTTCTTATATGTATCCACAATGCCTTTATATCCTCCTTCTCTCCCTACAAGAAAATATATCGCCGTGATTTAATCAGAATCATGTGCCATTTGACAAAAAAAAAGATTTGCAGTTAACTTATAGCCAACAAAATCCTCACTTAGTCCAACCAACCACTTCAATCGTACCATAAGCGTAAGAAAAATGAAAATAAAGAATATTAGGAAGCCCATCTCCCAGGGTGATCGTTGTTATCGAGGATAATTGTGTCAATTGCATCGCAGGGAATTAACTCGAGTGAAGTCATAGAGGTCGAGCATAATCCATATCAGCCTTCTACAAGATGTGGTGTACGGGTCTGTCAGCACAAGATCAAACCGACCGAGGCAAGTCTACTCAAGGGAAAGGAAACTTGCTGAGGATGAAGCATCAACCTGACGAAGCAGATGTAACTGCTGACTTTTTTACATAGCCATCATATCAATGATGCAAAATTGGCTACCCGATCCCGTAGGTTGAAACGTTCAGCAAGATTTCATTGGTTGTAAGTACCATGATCTGACAGTTTACAAAATTCAGCAATATTTTAGAGATTGAAATGGTAGGCTATTCATCTACAAAATTAGCAGAGGAGGATATAGTAGAGGAGTTGCCGACACGGCACGGAGGTCGGAGTGGTGAGAGCCGGCTGGCCGCGTGCCATGGGTCGGGAACAAACTCCAGCAAGATATATACAGTGCACCTAATCTCAAACCATAGAAAATAGATCAAGCAACTACGGGCTAGAAGTTAAATAAACAAAATCTGATATGTAATCAGTAGTATTTCATCTACTCACTGCAATATTGGGGATATGCGCCTAATTGTAGATACAGAAGCCAGAAATCACCTCATATGAAGAAAAATCTCAACAACTAAATTTGTAACCAGATCGGTTGGGGGAAATGGTACTCACTTGGGCTTTCTCCCAGGTTGTGTTGGTGCTTCCAATCAAAGCTGGAACAAAAAAATCAAACAAAGGAGAGAGAGTTAGAGCATCTCTAGTGGATGGTGTAAATTTGGACGTGTATATCTCCATATACACGTCCATATACACCTTGCTAAAATATACACCTCTCAGTTTTTCAGTGGAACGTGTAAATTTGGACGTGTATATTCCAACGACTATATTTTCAAACGGCTATATTTCCAACGGCTATATTTTCAAACGGCTATATTTTCAACGGTCGTATTTCTAGTCTATATAATCCACCCCTACCATCTCTCTTCTAGCACTTCTATCTGTGACTTCTCTTCTCACCTAGATTTCTCTATCGTCTCTCACGCAACACAATGAACACATCCACTTTGGACATGAGTTCTTCGTCATCTTCATCTGGCGACGATGAACTCATACTTGCAGCACTCGCCGAGCGCGAGGAGGAAGAGAGGATGAACGCTCGACGCCATGGCGGTTCCAAGCATGGACGTCAAACAATCAATCGAGGCAGAGATGCCGGATTTGTTCTTCTGTGGGACGACTACTTCAAAGAAGTTCCTCGCTATCCCGAACATTTGTTTCGACGAAGGTTCGTAATTACTACACTTCTCTGCTTTAGCCCTTTTTTCATTTCCCTGTCTCATTTACTTTTTATGCACAGATTTAGGATGTCCCGTAATTTGTTCAAACGCATAGCCGATGGTATACTTGAGCATGATTATGATGGTTATTTTACTCAAAAAAGAAGTGCTTCTGGAGCTCTTGGGTTACATCCTCTGCAAAAGATGACCGCGGCAATGCGGATGCTAACATATGGAATAGCAGCTGATGGTGCTGATGAGTACATCCGGTCCGCTGAGGCTACTAATTTAGAGTCTTGCAAGAAATTTGTGATCAAAGTTTGTGAAGTTTTTGGGGAAAGGTACCTGAGATCTCCAAATGAAGAAGACATTGCTAGGTTACTTGCAATAGGGGAGGAAAGAGGATTTCCTGGTATGTTAGGGAGCATAGATTGCATGCACTGGGGTTGGAAAAATTGCCCCAAAAAATGGCATGGCATGTTTAAAGGCCATGTCAGCGAGCCCACTATGATCTTGGAAGCAGTTGCTTCACAAGATCTTTGGATTTGGCATGCTTATTTTGGTTTACCAGGGTCTCTGAATGATATAAATGTTCTTCAACGTTCTCCTGTTTTTACAAAGCTAGCTGAAGGCCAAACTCCTCCAGTGAATTATAGCATCAATGGCCATCAGTACACAATGGGGTATTATCTTGCAGATGGTATCTATCCATGGTGGGCAACATTTGTGAAGAGCATACCAGCTCCAGATACCAGAAAACATAAAACTTTTGCCAAGAGGCAAGAGGGGGCTAGGAAAGATGTGGAACGAGCCTTTGGAGTTCTTCAATCCCGTTTTGCCATTGTTCGTGGACCTGCTAAAGGATGGAAACGTAAAGAAATCGGTGATGTCATGAAAGCTTGTGTCATAATGCACAATATGATAGTTGAAGAGGAGCGACAAACTGGTCGGCAAAGCTGCACTTTTGAGGCAATGGGAGAAAGAGTCACGGTCTCTCGTACTCATGCGGAACAACTGAGCTCTTTTATTCAGATGACTCACCGGATTAGAAATCAAGGTGAACATGATCAGCTTAAACTTGATGTAATTGACCATGTGTGGCAAAAGTTTGGAAACGAGTGATGTCCTAGTTATAAGTCTGTAATCCATTTCTTTTCATCTAGTTTTAATTTATGCAATGAGTGATGTAATCCATGAATTTGTAGCTATCAATAAAATATTTATGCAATGAGTGATGTTATCAAATAGTTCATACAACAACTAGCGGAAAGCAGTAAATAGTTCATATAGCTCACATATCAAATAGCTCACATTACTCTAGGCCTCGAGCAAGGATCTCATTCTTCTTAGCTTCGTAGAACTGCTTTTGCACATCAGTCATACCACTAGAGTCGATCAGCATGACCCTCTCATCTAATTCAAACTGTCTCCATGCATCCTCCCTCTCGTTTCGTGCATCCTCCTTCTTTCTGAGTGCAATCTCCTCTTTTCGCAATTCAAATTGCTGTGCATAGCGAGCATTTCTTGCCGCTTCTTTGATCTCATCCTTCTCTTGCTTTGCTGCCCACACAGTTTCTAATGACAGCTTGCAAGCATTCTCATCAGCTTTACCTCTCTTGTCCTTCTTAACACCATCAGGTCTTTTCTCATGTTCAAGAGCATCAGTGTGTATCGAGGTTGCATCAGTGCGTACCAAGGATGCATCGGACGGATCATTGGTGGCTGTGCCTGGACTTCCATCAATGGTCTTCTTTTGTTTCTTAAGAGAAGTTTCAAGTTCTCTTGTCTGCCACTTTGGATACTTTTCAAACTCTATATAGCAATGCATCAATGTGAAAGGCCGTTTTTTTAACATCCATTTCCTTGAACAGAATGTGTGCATCGTTTGTCTGCACATACAAATATATTGTTAACAAATGCACAACACATATAGAATATTGCACATCACATATAGAAGTACAAGATAGGCAACCACATATACAAATGCACAACACATATAGAATATTGCACATCACATATAGAAGTAGATTATTGCGCATACCTTTTCTGCTATAGTCCTTCCACTTTCTTCCTTATTTAAAATCTGCTGAAGGCAACCACAAAATTTGGAGGTCTCTCTGTTAATCAATGTGTAACGGCAATTGATTGCATTAGGATTACGCTCCGGCCATGACGATTCCTTGTGTATGTTGTAGTACTCTGAAATTCTAGCCCAATAAGCATCTCGGTTTTGATCAGTCCCAACAATATCCAAACTTGTATTTGCCCATGCTGCTATGAGAACCTTGTCCTCATCACTAGACCAATTTTTTCCTTTGTTGGATTTTCCTTTCCCTATTATTGCAGAACGTTGCTGCGTTGATGGTGTTGCTTGATGCTGAGTTGATCGAGTTGCCTGCTCTCCAATTGGACTTTCTGGTTGTGTTTGCGTGTAACCAAAACCAAGGGTGTCCAAGAAGCTTTGGTCAGCATCCATCTGCAAGCAACCAATGCACAGCTATTTTAGACCACAATCTGGCATCAAATTGACAAGCAAAAAATTATTTTCTTCTCCTTCCAAAGAGCTATGCTTTGTGCATATGATCAATTTTACTATCCATTTACCCAAATTGCCTCTTAAATTGTGGACCTGGAAGCAGAGGCCAGCCCGGTCACCAGAGGCAGAGGATCCAGCAGAGGCCAGCCCGGTCACCAGAGGCCGCCGCCCCAGCAGACAGGCGCGCCCGGCCGCCGCCCCTGCATCTCCCCTCTCCCCCCACCGCCCAGCTCCCACTCGTCGCCCAGCCCCCCGTCCCCGCCCTCTATTCTCACCAGGGCGCGCGCCGGCACCGGCGCCGCCGCCAGATCGGGCTGCAGGGCGTGCGGCCGCCGCCCCTGCATCTCCCCACGGCGCCCCTCGTCCCGCCGCCCCAGCAGACAGGCGCGCCCGGCCGCCGCCCCTGCATCTCCCCCCTTCCCCCCACCGCTCCGCCGCCCAGCCCCCACTCGTCGCCCAGCCCCCCGTCCCCGCCCTCTATTCTCACCAGGGAGCGCGCCGGCACCGGCGCCGCCGCCAGATCGGGCTGCAGGGCGTGCGGTCGCCGCCCCTCTGCTCCCTCTCGCGAGAAAGGAAAAAATGGTTACCTTGGGCGGCGGCCGGAGAGGAGACGCGACGGCGACCTTGGGCGGCGGCCGGAGAGGGGCGACGACGACCTTGGGGAGGCGGCCGGAGAGGAACTGGAGCGGGAGCGGGAGGCTTTTTTCTCTTCTTTTCCCTTCTGTTCGCGAGCCCACGAGCGTGGTTCGGTCGTGTTTAGTCCCACGCCAGGTACGCTCATGGGAGCGACGTGTATAGGTACACGACCTGATACACGATCCACTGGGAAACATTTTTGATTTTGATCGTGTATATTTAGCATCCACCTCCATATACACCATCCACTAGAGATGCTCTTAGGGGCTGTTTGGTTGCCGGCCGCATCTTGCCACGCCAAAGGTGCGGCGCGCCACAGCTACCTAGACTGCCATTTGGTTTTCTACTAAGGTTAGGCTTGCCACAACCTGCAGTGTGTTTTGCAACAGATTTTCTGGCCAAAAGTGTGGCGCTGGTTTTGGCCGCCACACTCTGCGGCGCGCCACAAGTGTGGCTGGATAACTGCAAACCAGATCACCAAATCGCAAAAGCCAGCACCTGCTTTACTGCGAGGAGCTCGCCAGTGTCCAGATTCATCCCGAGGTAGACATGCCCGAACCCACCAGAGCCAATCATCTCACCCCTCCGACCACCATGCGACGGGACGGCGAAGGGCGCGGCGGCTCCCGTGGCGAATGGAGCGGGAGGAACGGCTGGGCGGCGAACGGCGCGGCGGCTCCCGCGGCGAACGGAGCGGAGGAACGGCGGGACGTGCGAACGGGGCGGCGGCTCCCGCGGCGAACGGAGCGGGAGAAACGGCGGGGCAGCGAACGGCGCGGGTGCTTCCGTGGCGAACGGCTGCGGGAGGAACAGCGGGGCAGCGAACGGCGCGGGTGCTTCCGTGGCGAACGGCTGCGGGAGGAACGGCGGGGCAGCGAACTGTGCGGCGGCTCCCGCGGTGAACAGCTGCGGGAGGAACGACGGGCCGGCGAACGGTGCGGGAGGATCGGCGTGCGGAGGCCCCCGCCCGTGCTGTGGCGTCCGTTGGGAGGAGGAGGAAGAGGGGGCGAGAGGTCGAGGTCGTGCGGTCGTGCGGGCAGCGGTTTATTTGAACGGCGGGGCTGATTAGCGATCGATGGAGTGCAGTGGCTTAATGCGTGGCTTGCAGCGTTAAACACAGAAGAATTATGAGCCATTAAATATTGATGATGAATGGATGTGGTTGTTTGGATCTGCCCCTCTCTTCCTTTTATAATGGTAGTAGATAGTAGATAAGGTTTTCATATTTTTATTGGAAACTTCGTTGCTGGAAAGGACGGAATAAAGTGTGCACACCAGCTAGTCATAGCCTATACTCATACGCACGAACAGAAGTTCACGACGTAATAGGCAACAATGAAATTATGTTTTGGATTTGTGAAATATGGCGAACCAGCGTATATAACAGACCGTAGGTTTTTCTTAATTGGTTGCCCTCGTCAAGACACCCAAGGGGAACAATATGAAGGCTATATTATGATGCAACTACATATCAGATAACAAAAGCAGTATTTACTTTACAACTGGCATATATATACAAGAACTTTCATGCATATATAATTGGAGGGATGTAGACCATAGTTACGAATTTATGTTTTAAAAAAGGAGGATGACCCCCGGCCTCTACATCTGGGAGATGCATGCGGCCATTTTTATTGATTATTCTTGAGGACCTTACAAAGTAGTACAACAATATGCCTGAACCCGCCATCTTGGCAACATATGCCGCTCCTCCTATCCAAATGATGAAGGGGTGCAAGCTGGGCCATATACCCAGATCTCTTACCTAGGCCTAACATCTAAAGCCGGAAGCCCCGACCGAGCCACATACCGGGTCCGGGGCACAATCCAGTCGGACGCACTCACATATGTCGTCGCCATCATCTTCCACTGGTCCATCTTCAGAGCAGATTGAGATACCATCCTTGGCAGGTTCCTCCGCCATCGACGCCACCATGACGCCAAACGACGACCACCATCTATGCCAGTCCATCTCCAAGCCGAAGGAGCGCTACCACAAGATGAAGACTGGCGGTAGAATAGATGAAACGTTGCACACATTGCCGCCGCCAAACACCTCACACGCACTGCAAAGCGCCCACCATGCTTTCGGGAACCCGAGGCGACGCCTTCAAGAAGGAACGCGACGAGGGTACGACGCCGTCGCCCACAAGGGGAACTAGAGCTTTCGCCCAAAAGAAGAGCACAGTGAAAGATCGGAGAGGACCTCGACAAGGCCTCCAAGAAGGGAACCGACGCCCAGCAAAGGCGCCGCCATTGTCGTGGCCTTTGCCGACGGCCAAGGGTTTCCCCCGGTCCCGCCCCCATCCCATCCACTCGGCCAAAGACCTGGCCAGAGGAGCGCACGCAGCCGGAGAAGGCGTTCGACTTCATCGATGCAGGCATCGGGTGACGGGGCACCCCGACCCACTGTAGTAGACGTCCACCGAGACCTCGCCGCCCGCGCGGCCAAAGTCGCGGACCACCAGCACCCACGGCCGTCGCCCGCAGAGGCAACGCCGTCCACACCACTCGAGGCCGCTGCCCCGGCATCCACACACCGCACACATCCCGTCGAAGCATGGATAAAGACCCACACCGCCACCACCAGGGAGCACCACATCGCGACCCAGGCCGGGCAGGACGAGGCAGGGCCACACCGGCCAGATCCGGGCGGATCCGGCGAGCCCTGGCCCACCAGCCGCCAGATCAGAGGAGCGCCCCGATCCAGGGCCGAGCCGGCCTGATCTGATGGGCAGAGCCGTCCCAGGAGGCCCCCGCACCGGATCGGGAGGGGACGACTAGACGTCAGCCGCCGCAGAGGGCCGGCAGGAAGCGGGCGGCGGCATCTGATGTGGGGGAGGGAGGGTCTCCAGAGGCCGAGGCGGGCGTGCGGGGAAGCCCCGCCGCCGCCTACCGCCGCGCGGGCAGGCCCGGCGACGGTTGCCGGCGGCGGCGGGGGAGGAGGAGGGGCGGCGGGAAACCGGCGGGTGACTAGGTTTTCGCCCCCGGGTCGCCCGAGAGCGGACGACGCGGGGGAGTGGTATGTGACCTCGAGAAAACAACATACCATATGCGGACACAATATGTATATCTCTCCCCCACCCCAATATGCGGGCACATTCTGAACTTCTCATAGATTAATGTGACAAATATGACATCCATCATAACAGTGAGATAATGTTCCGTTGTGAGGTTCAGATAGCACGAAAACAACGTACCATATCCAAATGAGCTCAAGATAGATGCCGAAATAAAGGGAATAGCTTCAGGTGCCGAGTTGATTAAAATATTAAGACCTATGCTTCATACATATCAATTGACCATGAGTGTGTGGAATTTCTGCTGATTCACAACCATCCGTAGTGGAAGGAAGAACCAAATGGCACTGATGTTTCATGGACCAGCCCCTGCAACACGAGAAATCGACATCAATGAGCATACAACGAATGGATCTGAAAACTCACAAAAATGAGAACTTGGAGGCAAACACAAATAGAAGAGAATAAGGAAACCAACTCTTCCGGTCCAATCGACCATGGGCGAGCCTCAAGTTGTTGAATCTGTACGACCTGACAAAAGAGGATGACATGGGAGGACTAACGAAACAAACAAATGACCTGACACAGGGACATGTATCACGGTGCCCTACAAACAGCAAAAAGTAAAGGTGTTCAGTTACATGCCATTATTTTCTCTTCCAACTTGTGTGGAAAACAGTGGAGAGACTATCAATTGTCATATTATTATTTTGCACTGATGTGCCTGAAGAAATTCACCTGTGGACTCGGCTTGCTTGTGACATTTTATCCAATAAAAACACAACTCATGCGAAAATCAGTAACTGGAACCTGCCAATTTTTTTCAAGAAAATCAATATGACCAAGCATGACACACACACACACACACACACATGCTCCATGCCTCCTATGCAGAATTATAAACAAAAGATTGATTACAAAGATCAGTAATTTGAAGTTCGTTAAGTATGATGCCGAAATCATGAGGCGTGAATGCTTCTGTGTTCTCCCTGAAATTTTCAGATACAAAGAAAAATTATGTTGGCGTACAACAAAGTTAGCCAAAATTGTAAGATATCGCTCCTCCTCCATCGACTTTTTCTATAACAAAACACCGAAATAAAAACCAAAATTAGGAGAAACAGAACCAGAACCGAACAGTGGGGTTAAGATCGTTGGTCCTGTCGATAGTCTCCTAAAGTTCTCCGTCTGAAGTCTGAACCCAATGTCCGCTGCAAACAAAACCACATAAATCACACTTCAGTTAGAGCCAAATGTCCGCAACAGTACTACTCTAGGAGAAACGCAGGAGTGAGAGGGGATATATGTCACCTTGTAGGCATGGGCATACTTCACGTTGGGTACCGGATGGAGAACCTGTCCGCGGCGTCAATGAAGTCCAACGTGACGAGGAATTTCATCCCCTCCCTGCGGACCTTGAGCCACTCATCACGCTTCACCATCTTCTACAAATACACGACGGAGGTAGGGGCATGATAGGTGGGAACCCGATGAATAAGTTCACGTCCAAGGGTGGCCCGATCTTCACGTCGTAGGATTGAATCGGGAGGGATAACTAGCTGCAAGCAGCCGGGATAACTAGCTTTATACCTGCCAAGGTTGGATGTAACCCGTACGTTGGGGGTGGCTGACCGAAGCTATAAGAACTCCAACCCGCTGTCCGAACAATCGCAGAACCACAAACCGGGACTAATCCACACAAAACGGCCGGAACCGTAGAGCACGAACTAGGGGGAACCAGAGGCTCCTTCTCGCGAATCCGAATGAACTCACAAGAGCAAATGTAGCAAGATCTCTCGGATATCTCTAGCAGTCTTGCTGCATAAGCTTGTAGCTGAATGGTTTGACAAAAGGTTCTCTAGAGGATGGGGGAGATGGGGTTTTATAGTAGGGACAACCCCCCTTAGCTAGGTGTGAAAATGGTTTCAAAGGTAAGCAGGTTTGCATGGCTTCCTTGGGTGAATAAGCAGTCAATTTTGAGAGTTGTTGCAGAGCTCCTCGGAAATTCACGAAGTCTTGACAGCCTGGACACCTTCCATGAGAATGACTAGAACTTTTGACTCACAACTCCAAATGATGTGAGGTTTTTTGCATTGGAAAGATAATTTGATGTAGCTTCTGTTGATGTACCCCTATGGCCCCGTCTCTCCATCATATGGGTGTGACACACCAAAACATCAGAGGTAAAAACTGACAGCATCAGCTTCACTTGAAACTTGTTTTCTCCAAACTTGTTCCTCTAAAGCGGTTGCTTCAAGAGCTCATAGGTTGTTGGATTGCTTCCATGTTATACCTAAGTTCAACCAACAACAATGGAGATGAAAGCATAGTTGTGTCATCAAGGTTACAAGGTAAACTTAAGTTAGCGTTCACTTGGTCACTTATTTGTTTGGCGCGACTTCTTGTGATTGGACCTATAATTGTTGGAGACTTGTCGATGGTTGTGGTGTCCTCATCATCCTCCCCCTCTTGAAGAGGAGTTGTCCTCGACTCTGATGGTCCAAAGTATGGAGAGAGGTCGGACACATTGAAAGTTGGACTAACACCATAATCCATCGGAAGGTCAATCTTGTAGGCATTGTCATTGATCTTCGCAAGAACTTTGAATGGACCATCTCCACGTGGCTGCAACTTGCATTTGCGTTGATCTGGGAAACGATCCTTCCGCAGGTGTACCCACACAAGATCACCTTCTTCAAACAACACCTTCTTTCTTCCCTTGTTTGCTCGTTTTGCATATTGTTCAGTCATCTTCTCAATATTTTCCTTGGTCTTCTCATGAATTTTCTTCACGAAGTCAGCACGCTTACTTGCATCAAGATTGGTTCGCTCCTGCAATGGTAAAGGCAAAAGATCTATGGGAGCAGCAGGTTTAAAACCATAAACAATTTCAAAAGGACAAAATTTAGTGGTCGAATGTACTGCCGTGTTGTATGCAAACTCCACGTGGGGGAGACATTCTTCCCACATCTTCAAATTTTTCTTTAAAACTGCTCTCAGCATCATGGATAGCGTGCGGTTGACAATTTCAGTTTGTCCATCCGTTTGTGGGTGGCATGTAGTTGAAAAGAGAAGCTTTGTCCCGAGCTTTGCCCACAACGTTTTGCAAAAATAGCTCAGAAACTTGGTGTCACGATCTGAAACAATAGTGCGTGGTACTCCATGTAGCCGCACAATTTCCTTGAAAAACAAATTAGCAATGTGTGAAGCATCATCGCTCTTATGACACGGGATAAAATGAGCCATCTTGCTAAACCTATCAACCACCACAAAAACTGAATCACTCCCCCTCTTAGTGTGTGGTAATCCAAGAACAAAATCCATAGAAATATCTTCCCAAGGTGTAATAGGAATTGATAAGGGCGTATAAAGTCCATGAGGGTTTAAACGTGACTTAGCTTTGCGGCAAATCTCACAACGTAGTACGTAGCGCTCAACATCACGCCTCATCCTTGGCCAAAAGAAATGGTCAATCAGCACACTCTCAGTTTTCTTTGCTCCAAAATGTCCCGTGAGACCACCGGCATGAGCCTCCTTCAAAAGCAACAAACGAACAAAGCATTCTGGGATGCACAATTTGTTAAAAACAAAAGTCCATCATGCAAGTGAAATTTTTCCCAACCTTTTCCCTCACTACACTTTGAGTGTGGTTCAGCAAAATATGGGTCATTCACATACAATTCTTTAATGCTTTGCAACCCAAGAATTTTAGTATCAAGTTGTGAGAGTAAAATATGGCGTCTAGACAAAGCATCGGCAACAACATTATCTTTTCCTTTCTTGTACTTGACAATATAGGGAAAAGATTCTATGAATTCACTCCATTTTGCATGTCTACGGTTCAGTTTTGGTTGACCCCTAAGGTGCTTTAAAGATTCATGGTCGGAATGTATCACAAATTCTTTAGGCCACAAATAATGTTGCCATGTTTCTAAAGATCTCACAAGTGCATATAATTCTTTGTCATAAACTGAATAATTTAGAGTTGGACCACTTAGCTTCTCACTAAAGTATGCAATAGGCCTACCTTCTTGCATTAGTACGCCTCCAATACCCACACCACTTGCATCACATTCAATCTCAAAAGTCTTACCAAAGTTGGGTAGTGCAAGCAATGGTGTAGATGTCAATTTTTCTTTCAGCTCTTGGAAGGCCTTCTCTTGTGCATTTGCCCACTTGAAGGGAACATCTTTCTTGGTTAGCTCATTCATTGGGGCAGCAATGGTGCTGAAGTCCTTCACAAACCGACGGTAGAAACCAGCAAGGCCAAGAAAGCTTCGTACTTGGCTTACATTTTGTGGGGGCATCCACTCACGGATGGCCTTGACCTTCTCCTCATCTACCTCCACACCTTGTCCTGAAACAACAAAGCCAAGAAACACAACTTTTTCTATGCAAAATGTGCACTTTTCCTTGTTAGCATATAATTTCTCCTCTCTTAGGACAGCAAGCACACACCGGATGTGTTCAACATGTTCATCCAAAGTTTTGCTATAAACCAGGATGTCATCAAAGTAAACAACCACAAACTTGCCAATGAACATTCTAAGCACATGATTCATTAATCTCATGAAGGTACTAGGTGCATTTGTCAATCCAAATGGCATAACTAACCACTCATACAAACCAGATTTTGTTTCGAAAACAGTTTTCCATTCATCACCCTCTCTCATTCTTATTTGGTGGTAGCCACTTCGCATGTCAATTTTAGAAAAGATGGTGGCACCACTAAGTTCATCAAGCATATCATCAAGCCTAGGTATTGGGTGCCTATACCTCACGGTGATGTTGTTAATAGGCCTACAATCACAACACATTCGGGAAGATCCATCTTTCTTTGGTACTAAAAGAACAGGTACATCACAAGGAGAGAGACTTTCCCTTACATAACCTTTGTTTAGTAGGCCTTCAACTTGTCGCTGAACCTCCTTGGTTTCCTCCGGGTTTGTGCGGTATGGTGGTCGGTTCGGCAATGGGGCTCCTGGAACCAAATCAATTTGGTGTTTAATGCCTCTTTGTGGTGGCAGCCCTGATGGTATGTCCTCGGGGAACACATCTTCATACCCCTGCAAAATTTCAACAACAACACTAGGAGTGGTGGAGGTTAATTCATTAGTAGAAAGAAAATTGTCCTTGTACAAAAGTACAAAGAACACGGAATTGGGTTCTCTCAACTCTCTCATGTCCCTTTTCCTAGCCATCATAACTAATCCCTATTTTTCCCATGTCTTGGTTAATTTAAGCTATGGGGTTTTATTTGGCTTTGGATTCTCTCGCTCACTATGTTGGTGGATGTCACTCAAGTGTTTCTCGCTCACTCTCTCTTTCTTTTTCAGATCATCCATCAATATTTCTTCGGGTGTCAAAGGGAGCAAAGATATGCGCTCCCCCTCGTATTGGAATGAGAGACGATTAGTACGGCCGCTGATTTGCACACCATGATCATACAACCAAGGTCTTCCCAACAGCAATTGGGATGCTTGCATTGGTACCACGTCACATTCCACTTGATCTCGGTACTTCCCAATGAAAAACTGAACGGTGACAATGTTGCTTAGTCGAAGTGTACCACAATCATTGAGCCATTGCATCTTATATGGACTTGGGCGCCTTCTTTGTTTCAGTCCCAACTTCTCTACCAAATCTGAACTTGCAATGTTATTACAACTGCCATTGTCAACAATAATTCTGCAAACCTTGTCCTTGATGGTGCCACGGGTGTGAACAATATTATGTCGCTGCCCTTTCTCTTCTCTAGCTGCATTAACACTAAGCACACGACGAGAAACAAAGCAATCTCCCATGTCGGCCTGAATATCACAACCACTCTTCTCGCCCTCTTCATCCTCATGATCACCCGATGCTCCATTATCTTCATGCTCACTCTCAGATTCCCATTCACCTTGTTCATTCACAAAGAGAACTCTCTTGTTTCGACATTCAGAAGAAATGTGACCATGCCCTTTGCACTTCCAACACTCAATATCTCGGCTTCGAGATGATGGTACAGCCGTGGGGTTAGAGGTACTTCCAGCAGCAGAAGGAGCACGCTTGTCCACATTCCTTGGGGCTGGTGATGATGCCGATGAAGCCGATGTTCGCCGGGTGGCAGTAGGGTGTGAATTATGCTGAAATTGAGAACCACCATGAGAGGAACTTGGCTGCAACCTTTGCCATGGTGTGGTGGTGCGGTTATGAGATATCCGTCCATGACCACTCCGCTGCACCTTCCTCTCCGTGCGCTTTGCTTGCTCCAAAATATCTTGTAGAGTGTTATAGGGAAACATCTCCACAAAATCAGAAATTTCATTGTTGAGACCATGCAAAAATCTTGCCATCTTTGACTCCTCATCTTCATGAATTCGAGCACGAACCAACAAGAAATTCCATCTCTTTATAGTACTCATCCACCATGCGCGTACCTTGGCTGAGACGCTGCAATCTGTTTCGGAGATCTCTTTGATATTGTGAAGGAACAAACCTTCGCCTCATGGCTTGTTTCATCTCTTCCCAAGTGTCAATGTGATCACGGCCTAGCAGCAGTTGATTTTCTTGTAGTTGATTCCACCAAGTGAGTGCATAACCAGAAAACTCAACACAGGCAAGGTTTACTCTCTTCGGATCAGCAAGGTTATGGATACGAAAAATCTGATCACACTGCTCTTCCCAATCAAAATATGCCTCAGGGTCTTCCTTTCCTGTGAACTTGGGGATATGCAACTTGATTCTTGCTATGTCATCTCGACCATCTCGATCACGACGTTCTGCACGACACCCATCTTCAGCAGCACGACGGTATGGGACACCATCATAATCATCTCCATGACCACGAGCAACACGCTCATGAGGGTCATAGTAGTGCCCACGAGGACCATGCCCTCACCCTCGAAGTTGTCCTCCTCGCTGCCCTCCATGAGCAGCAACACCACGCCCACGAGCAGCAGCCACATGTCCACCATGGCTGTTGTTATCATCCTCCAAGTCACCACCACAGTAGCATGCACGGAATTCTCATCCCCAACTTCCTCAAGTGGGTCAATAGGGTGTTGTCGGTGTCGAACCCTATCGCCACCTGCTGGAGGTCGCTCGTGAAACATCCTTCCAAGGTCTCGAACCATGTTCCGTAATTCCTGAAATTCAGCACGTGTGACCGGGGCATCTTCTTCCCCATGGTTTTCTCCATGAACACTCGATCTAGATCCTCATGTTAGTAAGGCCAAAAGTGGAATAGGATAATTTTGTGGAATCACACAACCTCACCTCTTACTCACCAAAGTTCTTATGAGTTCACATCAGATTGTGCTTCTCTCGGATGTGTTAAAGCGATCGAAAGACAGGGATCAAAGAACTAGCTTCAGTTTTTGGTGGAGCTCGGTGGGGTAAACAAAAAGGGGCTTGTGCTGAAATCAAGTTGATGCAAACCAAGAAAATAAGGGGATAGATCTACTGCACTTTTGCACCAAGATTGAACAACACACACAAGCTTCTGAAATTTTTCTACCAAGCTGAAACTTTTGGATCTTAAACAACACTTTCTTTTTCTCTCTTGACTTTTTTTTGCCACTTTTTTTTTCTCTTTGAATTTTTTTGCCACTCTTTTTTTTCCTCTCTTTTTCCAAAGCACAACAACCAAATCTGAAAGCAACTACAAAGATGAACTTGGTGCAGATCTAAAAGATGAAGAACATGCAAGGTATGCAACAACAAGATCTCAGCACCAACAAGGCTTGGATTTATTTTTGGTGGGGCTTTGGACTTTTAGGACAGAAAATATAGCATGAAAAACACTCGATCTAAAGGGATGATAGCAAGATAAACTCGAATAACAGATCCTACCGTGTCAACGAAGGCTCTGATGCCAGATGATAGGTGGGAACCCAATGAACGAGTTCACACCCGAGGGTGGCCCGATCTTCACGTCGTAGGATCGAATCGGGAGGGATAACTAGCTGCAAGCAGCCGGGATAACTAGCTTTATAACTACCAAGGTTGGATGTAACCCATACATTGGGGATGGCTGACTGAAGTTACAAGAACTCCAACCCGCTGTTCGAACAATCGCAGAACCACAAATCGGGACTAATCCACACAAAACGGCCGGAACCATAGAGCACGAACTAGGGGGAACCAGAGGCTCCTTCTCGCGAATCCGAATGAACTCACAAGAGCAAATGTAGCAAGATCTCTCGGATCTCTCTAGCAGTCTTGCTGCATAAGCTTGTAGTTGAATGGTTTGACAAAAGGTTCTCTAGAGGATGGGGGAGATGGGGTTTTATAGCAGGGACAACCCCCCTTAGCTAGGTGTGAAAATGGTTTCAAAAGTAAGCAGATTTGCATGGCTTCCTTGGGTGAGTAAGAAGTCAACTTTGGGAGTTGTTGCAGAGCTCCTCGGAAATTCGCGAAGTCTTGACAGCCTGGACACCTTCCACGAGAATGACTAGAACTTTTGACTCACAACTCCAAATGATGTGAGGTTTTTTGCATTGGAAAGATAATTTGATGTAGCTTCTGCTGATGTACCCCTATGGCTCCGTCTCTCCATCATATGGGTGTGACACACCAAAACATCAGAGGTAAAAACTGACAGCATCAGCTTCACTTGAAACTTGTTTTCTCCAAACTTGTTCCTCCAAAGCGGTTGCTTTAAGAGCTCATAGGTTGTTGGATTGCTTCCATGTTATACCTAAGTTCAACCAACAACAATGGAGATGAAAGCATAGTTGTGTCATCAAGGTTACAAGGTAAACTTATGTTAGCGTTCACCTGGTCACTTATTTGTTTGGCGTGACTTCTTGTGATTGGACCTATAATTGTTGGAGACTTGTCGATGGTTGTGGTGTCCTCATCAGGGAAGGAGTTGACTGACACCGCGATGATGGCTGCGAAGGTCATCAGAGGGAGGGATGTGTGGGGGAGGGGCAGAATTGAGGCGTCAGCGGTAGAGAAAACCAGGGACGGCCGGACCAGAGGGCCTAGCCGCCGACATGGAGCACACAAGGAAGAAGCGACACGAAGATTGCGTGCGTATTAGGTTTCGGGTGAGGGCAGATGATACGGGAACGACAACGACGAGGCCGGAGACGATGAACGCCTGTGCGATCTGGAGAGACGGCTGCAGCCACCCCGACGGCGACGGCGGCGATCCGGACGGCGGCGATCCGAGGCGAGGAGACGTTGGCGGCGATTCCGACGGCGACGGCGGCGATCCGGATGACGGCGAGGGCAGCGATCCGGGGCGGTGACGGCGGCGATCCGGAGAGGGGTGGCGGCGATCTGGAGGACGCTGAGCTGGTCGACAAGCTCCCGTGTGGCGGCGGCGCAGGAACCCTAGCACGTGCGAGGGTACCAAGGAGAGGATGCTTGCGCGAGGAGAGGGAGGGGAGTGGTTATCGTGGAGCAGGGGGGAGTGCTGGGACGTGGGAGGTGGTCGGAAGGACGAAAACAAACCATGGTAAGTAGGAAGAAAATAAACTCGGAACAGCGACTACCAATTGAGACATTAGGAGTAATTAATTGGACGCCAATAGCTGGGCTGTCGTTAGCTGGGAGCGATCCTCCAAACGAACGAAATTGTTTGCTGGAGAAGCAAACAACCAGAAAACGAGAAGGAACTTTATAATTTGAGAAAATACAATGCTCTAATTGTTTTTTGTTGTGCTACCTTGTAAAACTGCCCTCCTCTAGATAAAAAGTTTTATCTCAAAAAAAACTGTCATGCCATTAAAATAAAAATGCCATCCTCTCAAACATTAAAAAATGTCATCCTATTTGTAAAAAAAGAAAATGCCGTCCTCTCAATAATAAAAATGCCAAATCCTCTCAAACATTAAAAAATGTTATCCTATCTATAATAAAAAATGCTATCTTCTCAATAAAAAAATGTCATCCTATTGTTAATAAAAATGCCATCCTACTGTTAATAAAACTGCCATGTCATTAAAAAATAAAAATACCATCTCTCAAATAATAAAACTGCCATGTCATTAAAAATAAAAATACCATCTCTCAAATAATAAAAATGCCATCTTCTCAATAATAAAAATCCCATCCTATTATTAATAAAAATACCATACTATAGGTAATAAAAATGCCATGCGCTTGGTACTAAAAATGCCATGCCATGAGAAATAAAAATGCCATCTCTCAAAAATATAAATGTGATCTCTCAATAATAAAAATGCCATCTGATCAATAATAAGAATTCCACACTCTCAAACATTAAAAAAATGTCATCCTGTCTATAATAAAAAATGCCATTCTCTCCGTAATAAAATGCCATCCTATAGTTAATAAAACTTCCATGTCATTAAAAATAAAAATGCCATCTCTCAAATAATAAAAATGCCATCTTCTCTATAACAAAAATTCCATCCTATTATTGATAAAAATACCATCCTATTGGTAATAAAAATGCCATGCACGTGGTAATAAAAATGCCATGCCATGAGAAATAAAAATGACATTTCTCAAAAATATAAATGCAATCTCTTAATAATAAAAATGCCATGCCATCTTCTCAATAAAAAAATCCATCCTATTATTAATAAAAATACCATCCTATTGGTAATAAAAATGACATGTGCTTGGTAATAAAAGTGCCATGCCATGAGAAATAAAAATGCCATCTCTCAAATATATGAATGCAATCTCTCAATAATAAAAGTGCATATTTTGAATAACAAAAAATGTTATCCTCTTAAAAAATGCCATGCTTAAAACATAAAACTGCCATGTGAGAAAATGAAAAAAAAAATAGAATTTTTGGATGAACTAAAAAAAATTAACTTCAAAAAATATATGTAGCATTTCAAGCACATAATGTTTAGATATGGCCTCTCAGCCTAGTGGCGATGTGCTCTTGTGCATGGTCGTGGGTTCCACCTCCCCCCCCCTACCTCGTGACCTTTGTGTGCATTTTTTTGACGAAAAAAACCGACACGTCCGCCGGGAATCAGCGTACAGCGAATGACTGGATATGATCTACTCCCTCCGCCCGGAAAAACTTGCCCCAAGCTTGTTCTTCGAATGGATGTATCTAGCACATTGAGGGACAAGATTTTTCGGTCGGAGGGAGTACGTGGCAATGGACTTGTGCCAAGATCTGTGCACGTGCAATGTACAGAGATGAGGGCGTTTACTGGCTCTTGCCTCCTGGCTACGTCATCTACCATTTCCATATTAATTTGATGACATGGTATCAGTAAATTGAATGACACTTAATAGTAACATGCAAATAAGCATAATACTGAAACGCTCATCATAAACTCGTCACATGTCTCATACAAATATGTTTCTCTCAATGGAGTTAAAGATGCGGATGCATCCACCTTTTGCTACAAAGGGATGAACGTGGGCTGCTTAGTATGGAATCTGAACAAACATCAAAATCCCCAAACCCAAACATCTCCAGATCCGCAAAATCCGAGTCCCACCATCACCCATCACGCATTGTTAACAGATAGGTTTGTAGCTGTGTAACGTGACATATGTGTCACGGTTGTGTATGCGTGCACATTGTGTAATCTAGGTACGTGGTTAGGGTAGATATGATCTCATCTCATGTATAGTCTGGAGTATGGGTCAAGACTACCAACTACCCGCCGATCCTTGTAAACTTGTTGAGCTATATAACATGCACGCGTCCCTGCAGGATTGCATACGCTTCCGCAATCGTAGCTTTTACATGGTATCAGAGCCATCCTCGAGCACATCCATGGCGTCTTCAAGTTCCTTCCCATCCTCACCATTCGCACACGCCGCCACCGAGAAGCTCACGAAGTGCATCCAGGCTCTATGGCGGGCGACGGTGCTCTCGGCCATCCGAGGAGCACAGATGGCCAAGTACCTCGACGTCGAGCAACCGCTACCGCCCATGCATATTGATGTGGCCTCATCTGATGGCAAGAGGACGGCGAAAGCGCCGAACCCTGATTTCCAAACCTGGTATGCTCAAGACCAACAAGTCTTCTCCTATCTCCTGACGATACTTCCTCGTGAGATAGCCATCCAGGTTGCTTCATGCCACACCTCTGCTGAGCTCTGGAACACGGTGGAAGGGATGCTTGCATCTCACACCTGTTCCCAGACCACCAACGTCCAGATCGCCCTTGCCAACTTGCAGAAGGGCAACTCCTCCATCATCGACTACGTCGGGAAGATCAAGTCTCTCTGCGACGAACTGATCACTGGAGGGAAGAGGGTGGACGACGACGACATCGTCACCCACATCTTGGCCGGGCTAGATGAAGACTTCGACTAGGTGGTGTCCGCTATGTGTTCCCGGGTGGAGCCAGTGACCGTGGCCGAGCTGTTCTCACAGCTACTGAGCTTCAAAATGAGGCTCAATCTTCGGGGTGGAGGGTCCCAATCCTCTTCCAACGCCGCTACCCGAGGCCGTAGAAACGGCGCTGGCGGTGGTGATCGCGGTCGCCGCCAAGGCGGCAATGGTGGTGACCGCGGCGGGCGCGGCGGCGGCTACTCCAAACCTGGAGGACGCGGCGGCGGACATGGCGGCAACAACGGCGGCGGAGGCAACTACAACAACAATCATGCCTCTGCCCCTAGGGTCCAGTGCCAGATCTGTGGCAAGATGGGCCATCCAGCTTGGAAGTGCTGGAAGCGCTATGATGAGTCCTACCAAGGCATGGAGGAGAGGTCGGCCAACCTCGCTGCACCTCAGTACGGGGTGGACACGAACTGGTACCTGGACAGTGGTGCCACCGATCACATCACAGGAGATTTGGAAAAGCTGACCGTGCGTGATCACTACACTAGAAATGAGCAGATTCATACTGCCAGTGGATCAGGTATGGTTATCAAACATATTGGTCATTCAGCTATTCATACTCCTGATCGAGATCTCCTCCTAAATAATATTCTTCATGTACCTCAAGCCAACAAAAGTCTAATCTCTGCTAGCCGCCTTGCTGTTGACAATGATTCCTTTGTTGAAATTCATCCCTACTCTTTTCTTGTCATGGAACGGGGAATGAAGAAGGTGCTCCTTCGAGGCAGGGGTAGAAGAGGACTCTACCCAGTTAGGCACACGGGATCCGACGCCAAGAAGCACATGCTCAGTGCCACCAAGCTATCTTCGGATAGGTGGCACCGGCGTTTAGGCCACCCATCTCCTCTTATTGTTAGCAAAGTCATTAGCAAGAATAATCTCCCGTGTGCAAATTCTTTCAGTAAAGATTCTGTATGTGACGCCTGTCAAAAAGGCAAAAGTCACCAGTTGCCTTATCCTAAGTCAATAAGTGAATCAAAATTTCCTTTAGAGCTTGTGTTTTCTGATGTTTGGGGTCTTGCTGTTGAAACAGTAGGAAGGAAGAAATATTATGTGAGTTTCATTGACGATTTCAGTAAATTCACTTGGATATACTTGATCAAACACAAGTCTGAAGTCTGTCAAAAGTTTCATGACTTTCAACATCTAGTAGAGCGTCAATTTGATCGTAAGATTCTTGCTTTACAAACGGACTGGGGAGGGGAGTATGAAAAGTTGAACTCCTTCTTCACCAAGATAGGCATATCTCACCACGTCTCGTGCCCTCATGCTCACCAATAGAACGGGTCAGCTGAGAGAAAAAATCGACATACTGTCGAAGTGGTTCTGTCTCTTCTTGCTCAAGCCTCTATGCCCTTAAAATTTTGGGATGAGGCCTTCATTGCCGCAACCTATTTGATAAACCGAATTCCTAGCAAAGTCCTCAAGTTTGAGACACCCTTTGAAAAACAATTCTATGAAAAACCCAACTGTTCCATTCTTCGGATCTTTGGGTGTGCCTGCTGGCCGAATCTTCGACCCTACAATGACCACAAGCTTCAATTCTGTTCTAAGCAATGTGCTTTCCTTGGGTATAGCAATCTCCACAAAGGGTTTAAATGTCTTGACATATCCACTGGGCGTGTTTATATCTCCAGAGATGTAATCTTTGATGAAAATATCTTTCCTTTTGCAAGTCTCCATCCAAACGCCGGCACTTGTCTTCGTGCTGAAATTTTATTACTTCCTCCAGAGTTATTAAATCCGTCTGATCATGGGGGTGAATGTTATGCTGATGATCATGTGTTTAATAACCCTAATCCTGCCACTAATGGAGACTGTGCTGATGAAAACAGTGCTCCAAACCATGATTTTATGCAGCGATGTACAGGCGCCAGACACGAGGTTGATTCGGCTGGCAGTGTTGATCCCGAGCGATTCGGTGCAGAAGAAGCAGGCGGGACCTATGCGGGTCCCGGGAGTGATTCGCCGCCGCCAACACCGCGTGGTGGATCTGGCGCATCAGTGCGTGCCACGAAGTCCGGCGCGCCAGTGCGGTCGGGCGGGGGTGACACTGTTGGGGAACGTAGTAATTTCAAAAAAAATTCCTACGCACACACAGGATCATGGTGATGCATAGCAACGAGAGGGGAGAGTGTGTCCACGTACCCTCGTAGACCAAAAGCGGAAGCGTTAGCACAACGCGGTTGATGTAGTCGGACGTCTTCACGATCCGACCGATCCGAGTACCGAACGTACGGCACCTCCGAGTTCAGCACACGTTCAGCTCAATGACGTCCCTCGAACTCCGATCCAGCCAAGCTTTGAGGGAGAGTTCCGTCAGCACGACGGCGTGGTGACGGTGATGATGATGCTACCGATACAGGGCTTCGCCTAAGCACCGCTACGATATGATCGAGGTGGAAGATGGTGGAGGGGGGCACCGCACATGGCTAAGAGATCAAGAGATCAATTGTTGTGTCAAAAGGTGCCCCCCTGCCCCTGTATATAAAGGACCAGGGGGAGGGCGTGCCAGGGAGGAGTCCTACTCCCCCCTCTTTTCCTAGTTGGAGTAGGAGGGGGAAAGGAAGGGAAGGAGAGAGGGGGAAGGAAAGGGGGCGCCGCCCCCCTTCCTTGTCCAATTCGGACTAGAGGGGGAGGGGGCGCGCGGCCGGGCCTAGCCGCCCCTCCTCTTCTCCACTAAGGCCCATCTTGGCCCATTAAACTCCCCGGGGGGTTCCGGTAACCCCCCGGTACTCCGGTATGTGTCCGAAACTCCCCGAAACCGTTCCGGTGTCCGAACATAGTCGTCCAAATATCGATCTTTATGTCTCGATCATTTCAAGACTCCTCGTCATGTCCGTGATTATATCCGGGACTCCGAACTACCTTCGGTACAACAAAACACAAAACTCGGAATACCGATCGTCATCTAACTTTAAGCATACGGACCCAACGGGTTCGAGAACTATGTAGACATGACCGAGACACGTCTCCGGCCAATAACCAATAGCGGAACCTGGATGCTCATATTGGCTACTACATATTCTACGAAGATCTTTATCGGTCAAATCACATAACAACATACGTTGTTCCCTTTGTCATCGGTATGTTACTTGCCCGAGATTCGATCGTCGGTATCTCAATACCTAGTTCAATCTTCGTTATCGGAAAGTCTCTTTACTCGTTCCGTAATACATCATCTCGCAACTAACTCATTAGTCACAATGCTCGCAAGGCTTATGGTGATGTGCATTACCGAGAGGGCCAAGAGATACCTCTCCGACAATCGGAGTGACAAATCCTAATCTCGAAATACGCCAACCCAACAAGTACCTTCGGAGACACCTGTGGAGTACCTTTATAATCACCCAGTTACGTTGTGACGTTTGGTAGCACACAAAGTGTTCCTCCGGAACGGGAGTTGCATAATCTCATAGTCATAGGAACATGTATAAGCCATGAAGAAAGCAATAGCAATACACTAAACGATCAAGTGCTAAGCTAACGGAATGGGTCAAGTCAATCACATCATTCTCCTAATGATGTGATCCCGTTAATCAAATGACAAGTCTTTATCTATGGCTAGGAAACATAACCATCTTTGATCAACGAGCTAGTCAAGTAGAGGCATACTAGTGACACTATGTTTGTCTATGTATTCACACATGTATTATGTTTCCGGTTAATACAATTCTAGCATGAATAATAAACATTTATCATGATACGAGGAAATAAATAATAACTTTATTATTGCCTCTAGAGCATATTTCCTTCCGTCTCCCACTTGCACTAGAGTCAATAATCTAGATTACACAGTAATGATTCTAACACCCATGGAGTTTTGGTGCTGATCATATTTTGCTCGTGGAAGAGGCTTAGTCAACGGGTCGGCAACATTCAGATCCGTATGTATCTTGCAAATCTCTATGTCTCCCACCTGGACTTGGTCCCAGATGGAATTGAAGCGTCTCTTGATGTGCTTGGTCCTCTTGTGCAATCTGGATTCCTTTGCCAAGGCAATTGCACCAGTATTGTCACAAAATATTTTCATTGGACCCGATGCACTAGGTATGACACCTAGATCGGATATGAACTCCTTCATCTAGACTCCTTCATTTGCTGCTTCTGAAGCAGCTATGTACTCCGCTTCACACGTAGATCCCGCCACGATGCTTTGTTTAGAACTGCACCAACTGACAGCTCCACCGTTAAATGTAAACACGTATCCGGTTTGCGATTTAGAATCGTCCGGATTAGTGTCAAAGCTTGCATCGATGTAACCATTTATGACTAGCTCTTTGTCACCTCCATAAACGAGAAACATATCCTTAGTCCTTTTCAGGTATTTCAGGATGTTCTTGACCGATGTCCAGTTATCCACTCCTGGATTACTTTGGTACCTCTCTGCTAGGCTAATAGCAAGACACACATCAGGTCTGGTACACAACATTGCAGACATGATAGAGCCTATGGCTGAAGCATAGGGAACATCTTTCATTTTCTCTCTATCTTCTGCAGTGGTCGGGCATTGAGTCCGACTCAACGTCACACCTTGTAACACAGGCAAGAACCCTTTCTTTGCTCGATCCATTTTGAACTTCTTCAAAACTTTGTCAAGGTATGTGCTTTGTGAAAGTCCTATCAAGCGTCTTGATCTATCTCTATAAAT
The DNA here is from genome assembly GCF_018294505.1 of Triticum aestivum. Taxonomy (NCBI): domain Eukaryota; kingdom Viridiplantae; phylum Streptophyta; class Magnoliopsida; order Poales; family Poaceae; genus Triticum; species Triticum aestivum. The sequence goes on from NC_057796.1 coordinate 394,143,149, forward strand.
CTTGATGCCTAATATGTAAGCAGCTTCACCGAGGTCTTTCATTGAAAAACTTCTATTCAAGTATCCTTTTATGCTATCCAGAAATTCTATATCATTTACAATCAGTAATATGTCATCCACATATAATATCAGAAATGCTACAGAGCTCCCACTCAGTTTCTTGTAAATACAGGCTTCTCCAAAAGTGTGTATAAAACCATATGCTTTGATCACACTATCAAAACATTTATTCCAACTCTGAGAGGCTTGCACCAGTCCATAAATGGATCGCTGGAGCTTGCACACTTTGTTAGCTCCCTTTGGATCGACAAAACCTTCTGGTTGCATCATATACAACTCTTCTTCCAGAAATCCATTCAGGAATGCAGTTCTGACATCCATTTGCCAAATTTCATAATCATAAAATGCAGCCATTTCTATCATGATTCGGACAGACTTAAGCATCGCTACGGGTGAGAAAGTCTCATCGTAGTCAATCCCTTGAACTTGTCGAAAACCTTTTGTAACAAGTCGAGCTTTATAGACAGTAACATTACCGTCAGCGTCAGTCTTCTTCTTGAAGATCCATTTATTCTCAATGGCTTGCCGATCATCGGGCAAGTCAACCAAAGTCCACACTTTGTTCTCATACATGGATCCCATCTCAGATTTCATGACCTCAAGCCATTTTGCAGAATCTGGGCTCACCATCGCTTCTTCATAGTTCGTAGGTTCACGTTGGTCAAGTAACATGACCTCCAAAATAGGATTACCGTACCACCCTGGTGCGGATCTTACTCTGGTTGACCTACGAGGTTCAGTAGTAACTTGATCTGAAGTTTCATGATCGATATCATTAGCTTCCTCACTAACTGGTGTAGGTGTCACAGGAACCGGTTCTGTGATGAACTACTTTCCAATAAGGGAGCAGGTACAGTTACCTCATCAAGTTCTACTTTCCTCCCACTCACTTCTTTCGAGAGAAACTCCTTCTCTAGAAAGGATCCATTCTTGGCAACGAATGTCTTGCCTTCGGATCTGTGATAGAAGGTGTACCCAACAGTTTCCTTTGGGTATCCTATGAAGACACATTTCTCCGATTTGGGTTCGAACTTATCAGGTTGAAGTTTTTTCACATAAGCATCGCAGCCCCGAACTTTAAGAAACGACAACTTTGTTTTTTTGCCAAACCACAGTTCATAAGGCATCGTCTCAACGGATTTCGATGGTGCCCTATTTAACTTGAATGCAGCCGTCTCTAAAGCATAACCCCAAAATGATAGCGGTAAATCAGTAAGAAACATCATAGATCGCACCATATGTTGTATAGTACGATTACGACGTTTGGACACACCATTACGCTGTGGTGTTCCGGGTGGCGTGAGTTGCGAAATTATTCCGCATTGTTTCAAATGTAGACCAAACTCGTAACTCAAATATTCTCCTCCACGATCAGATCGTAGAAACTTTTTTTTCTTGTTACGATGATTTTCCACTTCACTCTGAAATTCTTTGAACTTTTCAAATCTTTCAGACGTATGTTTCATTAAGTAAATATACCCATATCTGCTCAAATCATCTGTGAAGGTGAGAAAATAACGATACCTGCCGCGAGCCTCAACATTCATTGGACCACATACATCAGTATGTATGATCTCCAATAAATCAGTTGCTCGCTCCATAGTTCCGGAGAACGGCGTTTTAGTCATCTTGCTCATGAGGCATGGTTCGCAAGTACCAAGTGATTCATAATCAAGTGATTCCAAAAGTCCATCAGTATGGAGTTTCTTCATACGCTTTACACCAATATGACCCAAACGGCAGTGCCACAAATAAGTTGCACTATCATTATCAACTCTGCATCTTTTGGCTTCAACATTATGAATATGTGTATCACTACTATCGAGATTCAACAAAAAATAGACCACTCTTCAAGGGTGCATGACCATAAAAGATATTACTCATATAAATAGAACAACCATTATTCTCAGATTTAAATGAATAACCGTCTCGCATCAAACAAGATCCAGATATAATGTTCATGCTCAACGCTAGCACCAAATAACAATTATTCAGGTCTAAAACTAATCCCGAAGGTAGATGTAGAGGTAGCGTGCCGACGGCGATCACATCGACTTTGGAACCATTTCCCACGCGCATCATCACCTCGTCCTTAGCCAGTCTTCGCTTAACCCGTAGTCCCTGTTTCGAGTTGCAAATATTAGCAACAGAACCAGTATCAAATACCCAGGTGCTACTGCGAGCATTAGTAAGGTACACATCAATAACATGTATATCACATATACCTTTGTTAACCTTGCCATCCTTCTTATCCGCCAAATACTTGGGGCAGTTCCGCTTCCAGTGTCCAGTCTGCTTGCAGTAGAAGCACTCAGTTTCAGGCTTAGGTCCAGACTTGGATTTCTTCTCCTGAACAGCAACTTGCTTGCTGTTCTTCTTGAAGTTCCCCTTCTTCTTCCCTTTGCCCTTTTTCTTGAAACTGGTGGTCTATTTGACCATCAACACTTGATGCTCCTTTTTGATTTCTACCTCCGCAGCCTTTAGCATTGCGAAGAGCTCGGGAATTGTCTTATCCATCCCTTGCATATTATAGTTCATCACGAAGCTCTTGCAGCTTCGTGGCAATGATTGAAGAATTCTGTCAATGACACTATCATCCGGAAAATTAACTCCTAGTTGAATCAAGTGATTGTTATACCCAGGCATTTTGAGTATATGTTCACTGACAGAACTATTCTCCTCCATCTTACAGTTGTAGAACTTATTGGAGACTTCATATCTCTCAATCCGGGCATTTGCTTGAAATATTAACTTCAACTCCTGGAACATCTCATATGCTCCATGATGTTCAAAACATCGTTGAAGTCCCGGTTGTAAGCCGTAAAGCATGGCACACTGAACTATTGAGTAGTCATCAGCTTTGCTCTGCCAGACGTTCTTAACATCGTCAGTTGCATTTGCAGCAGGCCTGGCACCCAGCGGTGCTTCCAGGACGTAATTCTTCTGTGCAGCAATGAGGATAATCCTCAAGTTACGGACCCAGTCCGTGTAATTGCTACCATCATCTTTCAACTTTGCTTTCTCAAGGAACGCATTAAAATTCAACGGAACAACAGCACGGGCCATCTATCTACAATCAACATAGACAAGCAAAATACTATCAGGTACTAAGTTCATGATAAATTTAAGTTCAATTAATCATATTACTTAAGAACTCCCACTTAGATAGACATCCCTCTAATCATCTAAGTGACCACGTGTTCCAAATCAACTAAACCATGTCCGAACATCACGTGAGATGGAGTAGTTTTCAATGGTGAACATCACTATGTTGATCATATCTACTATACGATTCACGCTCGACCTTTCGGTCTCAGTGTTCCGAGGCCATATCTGCATATGCTAGGCTCGTCAAGTTTAACCCGAGTATTCCGCGTGTGCAAAACTGGCTTGCACCCGTTGTAGATGAACGTAGAGCTTATCACACCCGATAATCACGTGGTGTCTCGGCACGACGAACTTTGGCAATGGTGCATATTCAGGGAGAACACTTTTATCTTGAAATTTAGTGAGAGATCATCTTATAACGCTACCGTCAATCAAAGCAAAATAAGATGCATAAAGGATAAACATCACATGCAATCAATATAAGTGATATTATATGGCCATCATCATCTTGTGCTTGTGATCTCCATCTCCGAAGCACCGTCATAATCACCATCATCACCGGTGCGACACCTTGATCTCCATCGTAGCATCATTGTCATCTCGCCAACTATTGCTTCTACGACTATTGCTACCGCTTAGTGATAAAGTAAAGCATTACAGGGCGATTGCATTGCATACAATAAAGCGACAACCATATGGCTCCTGCCAGTTGCCGATAACTCGGTTACAAAACATGATCATCTCATACAATAAAATATAGCATCATGCCTTGACCATATCACATCACAACATGCCCTACAAAAACAAGTTAGACGTCCTCTACTTTGTTGTTGCAAGTTTTACATGGCCACTACGGGCTGAGCAAGAACCGTTCTTACCTACGCATCAAAACGACAACGATAGTTCATCAAGTTAGTGCTGTTTTAACCTTCTCAAGGACCGGGCGTAGCCACACTAGGTTCAACTAAAGTTGGAGAAACTGACATCCGCCAGCCACCTGTGTGCAAACCACGTCGGTAGAACCAGTCTCGCATAAGCGTACACGTAATGTCGGTCCAGGCCGCTTCATCCAACAATACCGCCAAACCAAAGTATGACATGCTGGTAAGCAGTATGACTTGTATCGCCCACAACTCACTTGTGTTCTACTCGTGCATATAACATCTACGCATAAAACCAAGCTCGGATGGCACTGTTGGGGAACGTAGTAATTTCAAAAAAATCCTATGCACACACAGGATCATGGTGATGCATAGCAACGAGAGGGGAGAGTGTGTCCACGTACCCTCATAGACCGAAAGTGGAACATTAGCACAACGCGGTTGATGTAGTTGTACGTCTTCACGATCCGACCGATCCGAGTACCGAACGTACGGCACCTCCGAGTTTAGCACACGTTCAGCTCGATGACGTCCCTCGAACTCCGATCCAGCCGAGCTTTGAGGGAGAGTTCCATCAGCACGACGGCGTGGTGACGGTGATGATGATGCTACCGACGCAGGGCTTCGCCTAAGCACCGCTACGATATGATCGAGGTGGAATATGGTGGAGGGGGGCACCACACACGGCTAAGAGATCAAGAGATCAATTGTTGTGTCTAGAGGTGCCCCCCTGCCCCCGTATATTAAGGACCAGGGGGAGGGGGCGGCTGGCCAGGAGGAGGGCGCGCGAGGGAGGAGTCCTACTCCCACCGGGAGTAGGACTCCCTCTTTTCCTAGTTGGAGTAGGAGGGGGAGAGGAAGGGAAGGAGAGAGGGGGAAGGAAAGGGGGCGCCGCCCCCTTCCTTGCCCAATTCGGACTAGAGGGGAGGGGGCGCGCGGCCAGCCCTAGCCTCCTCTCCTCTTCTCCACTAAGGACCATCTTGGCCCATTAAACTCCCCGGGGGGTTCCGGTAACCCCCCGATACTCCGGTATGTGTCCGAAACTCCCCGAAACCATTCCGGTGTCCGAACATAGTCGTCCAATATATCGATCTTTATGTCTAGATCATTTCGAGACTCCTCGTCATGTCCGTGATCATATCCGGGACTCCGAACTACCTTTGGTACATCAAAATACAAAACTCATAATACCGATCGTCATCTAACTTTAAGCGTGCGGACCCGACGGGTTCGAGAACTATGTAGACATGACCGAGACACCTCTCCGGTCAATAACCAATAGCGGAACCTGGATGCTCATATTGGCTCCTATATATTCTATGAAGATCTTTATCGGTCAAACCGCATAACAACATACGTTGTTGCCTTTGTCATTGGTATGTTACTTGCCCGATATTCGATCGTCGGTATCTCAATACCTAGTTCAATCTTCGTTACCGGCAAGTCACTTTACTCGTTCCGTAATACATCATCTCGCAACTAACTCATTAGTCACAATGCTTGCAAGGCTTATAGTGATATGCATTATCGAGAGGGCCCAAAGATACCTCTCCGACAATTGGAGTGACAAATCCTAATCTCAAAATACGCCAACCCAACAAGTACCTTCGGAGACACCTGTAGAGTACCTTTATAATCACCCAGTAACGTTGTGACGTTTGGTAGCACACAAAGTGTTCCTCCGGTAAACGGGAGTTGCATAATCTCATAGTCATACACTACAAAAAAAAGACACATCCGTGACATTTTGGGCCGACCGAATTTTTTTTCTGTCATACATATGACACTTCTATGACGATAATTGTGACAAAACCCGGTATCATCATAGATGTGGTGGGCTCCTACTTCTATGACAAAAAATCATGACAGAAAATGGGCTTTTCGTCCTGGGCGGGCCGGAGACGCAGCTGCTTTCTTTGCGCCGTCCATGACGGAAAAAACCGTGGTAGAAGCGAGGGCGAGGAAAATTTCGGGGAGTTCCCGGTTATGGTGGTAGGTCGGGGGCCGACCGATGCGCGTTTCTCTCGTACACGCACGCGCGTGTGTGCGAGGTGTTGGCTCTAACTGAACCCGAGCGAGGCGTTGGGCTCTAACTGAACCCGAGTGATTGCACTGCAGGCTACGCATTACTGAACCCGAGTGATCGATCGATGGCTGTTAACTGAACCCGATCGAGCGATTCCTTCGCTACTACTGCTAACTGAAGCCGATCGATGCTGCCTCTGGGATGAACACTGAGCGGTGGCGTTGCCTCTGGATGAATAGGACCCCGTGGTGTGGTGGAGGGCTGGATGAGCAGTAGACGGTGGAGGGGTGCCCGTGGAGGGGTGGTTGAACAGGACCCCGTGGTGTGGAGGGCTGGATGGACAGTAGACGGTGGAGGGGTGCCCGTGGAGGGGTGGTTGAACAGTAGCCGGTGGAGTAGCGCGCGGTGGAGGCTGGATGAACAGGAGCCCGTGGAGGCTGGAGGAGGTCGACGGTAGCCCGTGGAGGCTGGAGGAGGTCGAGCGTGGAGACGAACAGTATCCCGTGGAGTCCCGTTTTGTTGTACGCCACACCCCTCCCGATGAACAGGACCCCCGTTTCGACCGTAGGAGGTCCGTTTCGTCCATTTTGCAGTACGCCACACCCGTCCCGATGAACAGGACCCCCGTTTCAACCGTAGGAGGTCCGTTTCGTCCGTTTTGCGGTACGCCACACCCCTCCCGATCAACAGGACCCCCGTTTCGACCGTAGGAGGTCCGTTTCCTCCGTTTTGCGATACACCATACCCCTCCCGATCAACAGGACCCTCGTTTCGACCGTAGGAGGTCCGTTTCCTCCGTTTTGCGGTACGCCACACTCCTCCCGATCAACAGGACCCCCGTTTCGACCGTAGGTGGTCCGTTTCCTCCGTTTTGCGGTACGCCACACCCCTCCCCATGAACACGACGCATTCCGTTGCCTCCCCATGAACACGACGCATTCCGTTGCCTCCCCATGAACACGACGACGACGCTGTTTCTCCATTCCGACCCAGCCATGTACACGAGCCCTGGCCGTACGTATGCGCGAGTAGGCGTTCGAGACCCCGCCCGTATGTACACATACGTGGCCGTATTTTCTTTCTTGCACCCTGGCCGCTGTACGTACGTGTACATGCTACGTGCACGCCTCTACTACGACACGTACGCGCCTCTACTACGACACATGCGCGCCTCTACATCCACCAGTATATATGTACGTACACGTTCGCGACCAGAATGACAACGCTACGTACGCTTGGACCAGGTGGGTACCGACTGTCAGGCACTTCCTTGCCTGCGAAGATGTAGTTGGTGGGTCCCAGCAGTCAGGGGGGCGAATCGTTTTTTTTTGCCCGGACGCACTTCCTTGCGTGTGAAGATGTAGCTGGTGGGTCCCAGCAGTCAGGGGCAAACATTTTTTCGTGAAATACGGTGGCCCGTTCGGTGGGTCCCCGCTGTCAGGTGGAGGAATAATTATTTTGCACGTAATAAGGAGGCACTTCCTTGCTACGGCCGTGGACCCAGCTGTCAGTCTCTCCACGTATAGTCCACGTCCGATGGAAGCCGTTCCTTGACAACGTTGACCACGCCGCGCCGAGAGCACCAGGGCGGTGGACGACAGCGAGGTCTAGGAAGGGGACGACGCGGAGCCGGGGAAGACGCGGCAGTGGATGCCCACGCTTAGAGGAGTACGAGGGTTCACTGGTTCGCTGCGATGTGAGGCTGCCGTCGCCGCAGAATAACAGGGGGTGTGGTTGAGTAGAGGGATGGCCTGGCCAGCGGTGGGAGTAGTAGGGGGCGGTGAGGCCTCCGCTGCATCGCAGCCGGCCACGGGAGGCAGGAGCACGAGGCACGACCAGCGCTGGTTTGGGCGGCTGGAGCAAGAAGACCAGAGGTTGAAGAAGCACTACGGCCGTTGGATGAACATCGTACGGTCACTGGAGCTAGAATCGTGCATATTGACTAAGTTGACAAAGCCCTCCGTCCCCGTCAAAATAGTAGGCCCACAAGTCAGCCTGCCACTATACTGGGTCCCAGCTAACAGGGGGAATATTCATTTTTTTGTGCGTAATAAGGAGGCACTTCCTTGCGTGCGAAGATATAGTTGGTGGGTCCGAGCTGTCAGCGGCGGTAACGTTTTATTCACGAAATACAGAGGCCCTTTCGGTGGGTCCCTGATGTCAGGTGGAGGTTTCATTATTTTGCGCGTAATAAGGAGGCATTTCCTTGTGTGCGGCCGTGGACCGAGCTGTCGGCCTCTCCACGTACAGTCCACTTCAGATGCATGTCGGTCATTGACCACGTTGACCAGGCCGCGCCGAGAGCACTAGGGCGGTGGACGACGGTGAGGCCTAGGAAGGGAACGACACGGAGGCAGAGAAGACTCGGCAGTTGTTTCCCACGCGGAGTGGAGTACGACTGTACGAGGGTTTACTGGTTCGTCTGCCGTTGCCGGAGAATAACAGCAGGTGTGGGTGAGTAGAGGGATGGCTAGGCCAGCGATGGGAGTACGATGGGGCGGTGAGGCCTGCGCGGCAGCAGAGCCGGCCGCGGGGAGGAGGGAGCAGGCAGTCCCGCCGGCGCTTGTTTGAGCGGCTGGAGCAGGAAGAGCAGAGATTGAAGAATCACGACGGCCGGTGGATGGCCATCCAACAATCACTGCTTGTGCGTCAACCTTTTTTTAGGAAAGCCTCAAATCTGTGGAAAACAGCATACATCCCATCTGCCATTATTTCTAATAATTTATAGCACATTTGCTAATTATTAAGGTTTTTTTGGAGCCCATATTCTTTTTGTTAGCATTACAGCCCATATTGTGGCCACGGTTAAAAAATTATACAATTTTTTTTTGCATATTTCGGTGCGGTCCGAACTGTTTTTAATCCCGAAATTTCGACTCACATTCAAACTGATTTTAAAAATAAATGTATATCAATATAAAATCCAACAAATTCTCCATGCATAAGAATTAATGTAATTTAAAATCTCGAAATGAAAAAAAAGATATTTGAAACTAATTGCCGGTTTGATGTGTTTTTAAAATGTACAGCCCACTTCTCATTACTGATGGGCCATTTTCACAGCCAACCGAATGAAAGCTCTCCTCGTCTTGAAAGATTTGCAGCCCAACAGGCCTGACAAAGCGACTTACTTGGCAAATCGCAAAAAAACTGGGCTGTGGCCGTGGACCCAGCTGTCAGCCTCTCCACGTATAGTACTCTTCTGATGAAAGTCGTTCCTTGACCACGTTGACCACGCCGCACGGAGAGCACCACGGCGGTGGATGACGGCGAGTCCTAGGAAGGGGACGACGCGGAGCCGGGGAAGACGCGACAGTGGAAGCCCGCGCGGAGAGGAGTACGAGGGTTCACTGGTTTGGCTGCGGTGTGAGGCTGCCGTCGCCGCAGGGCCTGGCCAGCGGTGGGAATAGTAGGGGGCGGTGAGGCCTCCGCGGCAGCACAGCCGGCCACGGGAGGCAGGAGCATGCGGCACGACCGGCGCTGCTTTGGGCGGCTGGAGCAAGAAGACCAGAGCTTGAAGAAGCACTACGGCCGTTGGATGGACATCGTACGGTGACTGGAGGTAGAATCGTTCATATTGACTAAGTTGACAAAGCCCTTCGTCCCCGTCAACTTAGTAGGCCCACAAGTCAGCCTCCCACCAAGGTGGGTCCTAGCTAGCCGGGGGAGTATTCATTTTTTTGTGCATAATAAGGAGGCACTTCCGGTGGGTCCGAGCTGACAGCGGGGGAAACATTTTTTTCACGAAATACGGTGGCCCGTCAGGTGGGTCCCAGCAGTCAGGGGGCAAACGTTTTTTTCGCAAAATACGATGGCCCATCCAGTGGGTCCCTGCTGTCAGTTGGAGGAATCATTATTTTCCGCGTAATAAGGAGGCACTTACTTGCTGCGGCCGTGGACCCAGCTGAGACTCTCCACGTACAGTATACTTCCGATGGAAGTCGTTCCATGACCATGTTGACCTCGCCGCGTTCCGTTGCATGCATGCGTCCATGGGCGTGGTGCGTCCCCACTGTCAGCCTCTCACGTACAGTCATCTTCTGATGACTCTCGGTTGTTGACCACGTTGATCACACCATGCCGAGCGCACCCAGACTGGAATGACCCGGAGATGGGGAAGACGGGGGAGTGGAGTCACACATGGAGAGGAGTGGGAAACTTCACTGGTTCGGGTGCGCGGCAGCACAGCCGCGGTGCCGCCCACGGGAGACAGGAGCAAGAACAGAGGTTGAAGAAGGAGCACGGCTGTTGGATTAACATCCAACGGTCCAGCTGCTAGAATCATTTGTTGATTAAGTTGACAAAGCTGTGCGTACACGTCCGCTTAGTAGGCCCACAAGTCAGTCACCAAATCTGACGGGTCCCAGCTGTCAATGGGATGAATCATTTTTTCGCAAAACAAGGAGGCACTTCCTTCCCTGCGAAGATACAGCCGGTAGGTCCCAGCTGTCAGGTGGAGAAATATTTTTTTCACAAAACAAGGAGGTCCCTCCTGTAGATGGTTCGAATCCAAACCTAGACTATGACTATATATGGTGCTATGCTACTCTGCAAGAAATGAAACTGACATATCCAACGTTCGCTTCTCCTCTTCTCAACTTACTCTGCCTAGCATCAGAAGCTCTGGCCGCAGCAACCATGTCCGCTGGCTGCTCGTCCACCTGCTCTTCAGCAGGCAACAACCAGATAGGCACCAAGTCGCCACCCGTACCATTGCCTGTGGGTCTCATCTATGACGCCCCTGATTTGACCATACACTAATCATGCACGCAAATGTGTACGATCTAGATCAGGGACTCACGGGAAGATATCACAGCACAACTCTAATACATAAATAAGTCATACAAGCATCATAATACAAGCCAGGGGCCTCGAGGGCTCGAATACAAGTGCTCGATCACAGGCGAGTCAGCGGAAGCAACAATATCTGAGTACAGACATAAGTTAAACAAGTTTGCCTTAAGAAGGCTAGCACAAAAGTAGCAACGATCGAAAAGGCAAGGCCTCCTGCCTGGGACCTCCTAACCTCTCCTCGAAGCCGAACTCCATGTAGAATCATCCTCGGGATCTCTAGCTCCGGGACTCCAGCATCTGGTTGCGACAATCCGGTATAGAAAAGGGAAAATAGGGAGAAAAGCAACCGTGAGTACTCATCCAAAGTACTCGCAAGCAAGGAGCTACACTACATATACATGGGTATATGTGTAAAGGGCCATATCAGTGGACTGAACTGCAGAATGCCAGAATAAGAGGGGGATAGCTAATCCTGTCGAAGACTACGCTTCTGGCCACCTCCATCTTCCAGCATTTAGAAGGGAGTAGAGTGAAGTCCTCCAAGTAGCACCGCATAACATAATCCTACCCGGCGATCCCCTCCTCGTCGCCCTGTTAGAGAGCGATCACCGGGTTATATCTGGCACTTATAAGGGTGTGTTTTATTAAGTATCCAGTTCTAGTTGTCATAAGGTCAAGGTACAACTCCGGGTCGTCCTTTTACCGAGGGACACGGCTATTCGAATAGATAAACTTCCCTGCAGGGGTGCACCACATAACCCAACACGCTCGATCCCATTTGGCCGGACACACTTTCCTGGGTCATGCCCGGCCTCAGAAGATCAACACGTCGCTGCCCCACCTAGGCTCAACAGAGAGGTCAACACGCCGGTCTAAATCCTATGCACGCAGGGGTCTGGGCCCATCGCCCATTGCACACCTGCACGTTGCGAGGGCGGCCGGAAGCAGACCTAGCCTAGCAGGCGTTCCAGTACAATCCGGCGCGCGCCGCTCCGTCGCTGACGTCAAGAAGAGCTTCGGCTGATACCACGACGCCGGGATACCCATAACTACTCCCGCGTAGATGGTTAGTGCGTATAGACCAAATGGCCAGACTCAGATCAAATACCAAGATCTCGTTAAGCGTGTTAAGTATCTGCGAACGCCGTCCAGGGCCAGGCCCACCTCTCTCCTAGGTGGTCTCAACCTGCCCTGTCGCTCCGCCACAAAGTAACAGTCGGGGGCCGTCAGGAACCCAGGCCCACCTCTACCGGGGTGGAGCCACCTGTCCTTTCAGCCCCCTCATCAGAATCACTTGCGGGTACTCACCGAGCTGACCGACTTTAGTCACCACATGTGTCATGTATATAATGTATATAGTATATACCCGTGATCACCTCCCGAAGTGATCACGGCCCAGTAGTATAGCATGGCAGACGGACAAGAGTGTAGGGCCACTGATGGAACACTAGCATCCTATACTAAGCAGTAGGATAGCAGGTAAGGGTAACAACTGTAGCAACAATGATAGGCTATGCATCAGGATAGGATTAACGGAAAGCATTAACATGCTACACTACTCTAATGCAAGCAGTATAGAGAAGAATAGGCGATATCTGGTGATCAAGGGGGGGGCTTGCCTGGTTGCTCTGGCAAGGAGGGGTCGTCAACTCCGTAGTCGAACTGGGGTCGCCGGCAGTCTCGGGGTCTACCGGAAAGAAGTAACGGAGGGGGAACACAATAAATAACAAAGCAAACAAGGCATCACAAAGCGTAACATGGCAATACGGGGTGCTAGGTGTGCCCTAACGCGGTAGTAGGTGATACCGACGAAGGGGGGAAACATCCGGGGAAAGTATCCCCGATGTTTCGCATTTTCGGCAGATGAAATAGAGGGGGAAAGTTGCGAGTCCGATATGTTAGGGATGTGTGGCGGACGAACGGGCTGCGTATCCGGATTCGTCTCGTCGTTCTGAGCAACTTTCATGTACAAAGTTTTTCCATCCGAGCTACGGTTTATTTTATATTAATTTTTAAAGATTTAAATCATTTTTAGAATTTAATTAATTAATTTAATTTGAAATTTAATTAATGCATCAGCATGACGTCAGCAGTCAACGTTGACCGTTGACCTGGTCAACCTGACAGGTGGGTCCCACCTGTCAGGGGCTGTTAGCTAATTAACAGTAGTTAATTAGGTTAATTAGTTATTAGGTTAATTAATCTTAATTAATTAACATTAACAGGATTAATTATGTTAATTAATTATCTTTATTATTTATTTATTTTTATTAATTTAATTTTTTTAAATCATTTTCATTTTTTTATTAAAACGTTTAGGGGGCGGGGCCCAGCTGTCATAGGCCCTTGGGGCCATAGCGGGCATGGGCGAATGGGCAAGGGGCGCCAGCGCCCGTGCAGAACCAGGAGCGCTGGGCGCGGCGATGCAAGCCGGCGTGGCCGGACGGAGCGGGGGTGCTGCGGCGGAGGTGGTGGCTGAACAGGGCGGCAGCGGAAAGGAGAGAGCCCGGGGTGGGCGCCGGAGTTGGCCGCCGGCGCGGTGATGGCCAGCGGGGCTAGAGGCGGAGGCGGGGCATAGGCAGCGGCGGGCTGCAACAGGACGAGCGCGCGCGGGCGGGGCACCGCGGGGTTGGTCGGGTGAGGCTGTCCGCGGGCGCCGCCGGGCGGCGGAGCCGTGCGCGGGGGAGAGGCAGGGCGCACAGGGGGGAAGAGGAGAGGGGAAGCTCACAGGGGCGGTAGGGATTCGGGCAACGGGGTCGAGGAGGTCGTCGGGGACGACATGCGGCGAGGAGGCAGACCGGTGGGGAGGCTCCGGTGAAGTAGATCGACTGTGGGGTCGTGCGGTGGCCGTGGGCGGAGGCGAGGTGGCGCGTCGGGGGCGGTGGACGACGGCGCGGCGGTGTCCAGAGGGGGACGGGGAACGCGGTGGCGGTCCGGGAGCGACGGGCGGCGGGATCGACGATGGGGTCGGGGGGGTCGTTGCCTCGATCCAGAGGGAGTCGGGGGAGGCAGAGAGAAGAGTGGGGAGTCGTGGGGGAAGTGGGGAGGAGATGGCTAGGGTTCGGTCGCCCCAGGGGGCTGTAGGCGCTGGCTGGGCTGGTTCGACCGGGCTGGCGGAAGTGGCCAGCTGGGCCGGTTGGCCCAGTTGGGCCAGGGGGCACTTTTCCTTCTTTTTTTGTTTTATTAGTTTACTATTATATTTTCTATATAATTTTGTTTTATAAAATATACAAATATTACCTAAATTATTGTTCCAAAATACCCCAATGCCACAAAAAGTTTGGTGAGTAAATAAAATAGTTTAGTAATTTATTAATTGTAAAAGGCATTTAATTAATTGTTTTTGCCACTGTTTTAATTATTTTAGGGCCTTTAAACATTATATAAAAGTGTGGCTCCTCCACCATAAATACCTATGCATTATTTGGCACAACCCAAACATTTTAGTTTTAATGTTTGAAAACTTTTACCGTTTGCTTTCAATTCAATTTGAATTTAAATCGTTTTGAACTAACGCGAGATTAGCAACAGTAATCAAGGTGACGTGGCATCATTAGCAGAGTTTTACTGTAGCCTAATTATCCGGGCGTCACAATTCTCCTCCACTACAAGAAATCTCGTCCCGAGATTTAAGAGGGGAGTATGGGGAAAGTTCTGGTTACGGAATTCTAACGAATCTTCTCGGTCCTGGTGGCTCTTCTCGAAGAAGTTGATCCGTTACGTTGATGTCTTCATTTTTCCTGCTCAAGGTCATCATGATGAAGCTGGCATCCTTTCTTCGGGAACTCCATCGTACTTACGAAGGACAAGGGGTAACTTCGGAATAACAGACCTCTGAACGGTTGACTATCTGGTTGTTAACATCGGGGAAGGTGGCGGAAAGTAACTCTCGAATTGAAACTTAAGAAAATATCGAGAGCAAAGTAAGGAGGTACCATGGGAAGTTTCAAGCGGGCAGGCAATCGTTCGATGCCTGAAATAGGGCGTGAAAGGGGCTCAAGGCAACGAACATAAGTATTGTGCATGATACCAGAATTGATCACTAGGAAGGTGGCCCGCGAATTACATACGAAATCAAGCGCGAGGAATAGCTTTGGGAACAGGGGTGTACAAGAGAGTCAGGTTTCGATCCTGTGGAACTGTGGGTTATGGGCCCACCATGTGGTTTTTTTATAGGAGCAGTGACATCTTGCACGGTCATGATAGCAAGGCATGTCAGAGAGTACCCTGTCAGTCATGTCGGCAACACGTTGGTACCAAGGGCGAGGGACGAAGAGAACCATTTTCCTGCTCGTTGAAACGAGGCGGACCAATAGGCAAAGTTCTCGTCCATCGGTGGCTACCGGAATGTCATCAACAAAAGTAACAGGGTCTTACTGACACGGTTGTACATCAACGTGTTTACATAAGCGGAAGAATATTACTGCTTAGATCATATAGATCACAAGAAAGGTCAACCAAACAATGGAAAGGAAAATGTGATCATCAGATGAAACAGAACAATGGAAAGGAAAATGTGTTTAAACACTATTTCAGGGGGTATATCCATCCCAAGAACAAGCAGAGCATGATATCCATGACAGGATAGAAAGTAGAAAACCATTTAGGTAATGGGAGAGGAATTTCATGACATGACCCATACAACGGTGTATGGATAATTGATAAAGAAAATTTAGCATTGTGCTTCAAATGTTCTTATTGAAAATTGGAGTACCAGTGACATGCTTTGAGATAGCATTGACAATGTATTCAAGCAAAGGTCAGACTTTGGATACAGGAAGGATCCATCAGGAACAACTTGTAGAAAAAGTCTTACAATTTCCTCATGAAAGAATAGCTAACCTTGCTAAAAGGAAAGCTTATAACAATAGGTCCTCCGGCCAGGTGTGTTTGGCATGTCATCACCTTACCGGGTCATAAATAGGCCAATGTTATAACTCTTGGAAATATGTTCCAACCATCATATCTGACCGAGATTCAGATCTGATTGGTGTCAGGATAACTCAGACTCAGGATGCCTGAGAAGAAAGGTGCAACACAAATTGTCGAAACGACATCGAAGATTCTCGGGAGATGAACTATGGAAGCGAGTTCCACAAGGGTTCATCATTACATCAAGGAGAGGTGAGGAGGTGACTGATTGACTCAGCGACAATCCATTGAGATTTCCGAAAGATGGATTTCCACCACTATGTGAACAAGGAGATAACATTAGCTAGATCGAATGACTTAATGATGTATGCTCGAGGAAAACATACACAGTTAAACATTGGTTGAAATGTGCACCCGAAATATGGGCTAGGTAGCACAATCAATGTTCGAATGATGATTCATTAAGCCATAGACGTAGAATGAAACTATAGACCAATAACTTCAAAGCAATAGGGTTGCTAGAAGTTTAGAATTTACACATCACAGACCATTTGTCGGTATTCCTTTCAGAAACAACACGGGGACCAAGAAAGAATGGTGATGGGGAGAAGTATCACTGTACCAAGAATTCTTAAGAGGTGGAGTAATGCTCACGACATTCTTGACATCAAAGATGGTAATACTCCACGGTAGAACATAACATAGGTTGGATAGTAGGGAAGTCAAGATACAACACAAAATATGAACAAGTTTGTGTTGGAGGGAAGGCAATAAAGTGGCCGATGATCACACAACTCTTCGAGGGCAAGGATGGTATCTCTCTTCATGAATCCGGTTGAAATCCATGACGAGCTCTTAAGGTTGATTATGACCAAGACACATTTGTCGAGAGATTTCAAGAAGATGTAATCAATTAGCGACGACATCAAGTCAAAGGAATGATGAAGCGAAAGGTTATTGGAACCATGGGTACGACACAAACTCGAAATCAAGCTTGCTGTTCAAGGCGAAATGATATGGCGAGGAAAATCGACGTAAGCTTAGCTCATCGTCGAAAGTTGTGCTCCGGGGTTAAGGACCAGGTAGCACAGTTAAAAAGTTTGCACGATTATGATATAGCCGATAAGGCTAGGAATGACTTGAAGGATTATTAAACTCGCAAGAAACAAGAATTACTTAGAGTTATTGAATCGGAGTGCGGAATCGATTCAATTATCGGCGTTCTCGAGTGACTAATAACTCAGAGCCCGTGGAAAATTGGAATCAGTGAGAATATAGCACTTGATGAAAAACTCATAAGAAGTTATGCAGTTCCATGATAATCTCGAGATACCAGGGGGTAATACTCGACGACAGATCAAGGTAAAGGTTGGACTAGGGTATTGCCCTGCAGAAGACAAGTGCTCAAACTTGCACGAGAAACGGAATCAAGGAGAAACATGGTCGGAACCACGTCCACGGATACCAGATGAACTTAATACAAGGGGGTAATTATTATAAGAGAAGCTTCCATGATAAGGTATACATCGTGTCCATGGGCATGAACACAGGGTTCAAGGTCGACTCCCACTTGTTCAAGGCATAACCTTTCATTTACCTCTTGTATTTCGAAAATGACATTAGTTGTTGAAAGTTTTTACCTGATGCAATACCAGATAAGTATGACCCGTGAAATCTTTCGGGTTCACACGGATTAGGGAAGGCGTAGGTTCAACCCATCAGGGCATCTTAGGAACATATACCACAAACTTCGGAGTAAATAATACAAGCTCGAAAGTACAGCATGGTTCACAAAGCAGAGGATACAATTTACCAAAGGCATCATGTATCCGAGGAAAAGCTCACAAGCTTACTTAATATGAAGGACATTGTCGGATAAAATCCGACAAAAGGGTCTGGTGATCCACAAGGGATCTGATGTGATCATCAGTACTCAACCAGAGGAAGAAAGAATGCAAGGAGATCAGATTATAGAAACAATTGACTAACTCAAAGCTCAATGCAAAGGAATTATAATTTCAAATTCAAGGGATCAGAAGCAAACGCCCTGATTGAGGATGGATAAGTCGAGTAAACTTACGGGTACAATCGATGGCAAATTTGATTGGTCGAGATCTAGCTCACGTTTAAAATGACGTCTGAGCCGGAAGGATGAATACTAGGATCTGATTTGGGGATTGCGAGCATTCGCAACAAATTGAATCAACGGACTCAAAATGATAATGACAAGAGATGCCAATAAGATTATAAACTTATGGGATTAACCATAATGTAAGCAAGTAAGAATTTCAAGAGCAATAGGCTACTCAGGATTTCGGAAGTTCAAATGGTATTTTGAACACTTTTGTGAAATACTTGCATCAACTGGGGATGAGCGGATACTCGGTAAGTGCGAGAATTATCCGTAGTGGTATTCAGGTGTCAAAGAACAGCAAGGCAGTAAGCTCAAAGGATTCTCGGAACAACAGAGAGAATTTCGGGGTATCTTGTAATAACAAGATCAACTGGGAAACATTGTATGAATGGCGAGTATACGTGGTTATCCATAGGAGTTTATCGATGAAAGGGAATTGCAAAAGCGATGAACACAAGTTCTCGGGTTATCAGCGGAGAGTATCTTCAGGGTCTTCACATGCAGCAGACGATCATCAGTAATAAGGGGCTCTCCGGATGAAAGTGATAACGAGATCCTAATGTCAGATTTAGCAAAATTCAGTTAACCCGAATAGAAGAGAGATCAGAGTCCCAGAGTATAGACAAGGAGTAAAAGATCCTAATACCACCCAGTGGCGACGTGGGCCCGTAAGCCACACAGCCATGTCAGTAAAAGTTTTTCAATGAATAGACTCGACTTCGGCCAAGGAGTTGGAAAGGGGGATTCCTACAGGCAGTTGGCTCTGATACCAACTTGTGACGCCCCCGATTTAACCGTACACTAATCATGCACGCAAATGTGTACGATCAAGATCAGGGACTCACGGGAAGATATCACAGCACAACTCTAAAACATAAATAAGTCATACAAGCATCATAATACAATCCAGGGGCCTCGAGGGCTTGAATACAAGTGCTCGATCACAGACGAGTCAGCGGAAGCAACAATATCTGAGTACAGACATAAGTTAAACAAGTTTGCCTTAAGAAGGCTAGCACAAAAGTAGCAACGATCGAAAAGGCAAGGCCTCCTGCCTGGGACCTCCTAACTACTCCTCGAAGCCGAACTCCATGTAGAATCATCCTCGAGATCTCTAGCTCCTGGACTCCAGCATCTGGTTGCGACAATCCAGGTATAGAAAGGGGAAAAGAGGGAGAAAAGCAACCGTGAGTACTCATCCAAAGTACTCGCAAGCAAGGAGCTACACTACATATACATGGGTATATGTGTAAAGGGCCATATCAGTGGACTGAACTGCAGAATGCCAGAATAAGAGGGGGATAGCTAATCCTGTCGAAGACTACGCTTCTGGCCACCTCCATCTTGCAGCATTTAGAAGAGAGTAGAGTGAAGTCCTCCAAGTAGCATCGCGTAGCATAATCCTACCCGGCGATCCCCTCCTCGTCGCCTTGTTAGAGAGCAATCACCGGGTTATATCTGGCACTTATAAGGGTGTGTTTTATTAAGTATCCAGTTCTAGTTGTCATAAGGTCAAGGTACAACTCCGGGTCATCCTTTTACTGAGGGACACGGCTATTCGAATAGATAAACTTCCCTGCAGGGGTGCACCACATAACCCAACACGCTCGATCCCATTTGGCCGGACACACTTTCCTGGGTCATGCCCGGCCTCGGAAGATCAACACGTCGCAGCCCCACCTAGGCTCAACAGAGAGGTCAACACGCCGGTCTAAATCCTATGCGCGCAGGGGTCTGGGCCCATCGCCCATTGCACACCTGCACGTTGCGAGGGCGGCCGGAAGCAGACCTAGCCTAGCAGGCGTTCCAGTCCAATCCGGTGCGCGCCGCTCCGTCGCTGACGTGAAGAAGAGCTTCGGCTGATACCACGACGCCGGGATACCCATAACTACTCCCGCGTAGATGGTTAGTGCGTATAGACCAAATGGCCAGACTCAGATCAAATACCAAGATCTCGTTAAGCGTGTTAAGTATCTGCGAACGCCGACCAGGGCCAGGCCCACCTCTCGCCTAGGTGGTCTCAACCTGCCCTGTCGCTCCGCCACAAAGTAACAGTCGGGGGCCGTCAGGAACCCGGGCCCACCTCTACCGGGGTGGAGCCACCTGTCCTTTCAGCCCCCTCATCAGAATCACTTGCGGGTACTCACCGTGCCGACCCGAGTTTAGTCACCACATGTGTCATGTATATAATGTATATAGTATATACCCGTGATCACCTCCCGAAGTGATCACGGCCCAGTAGTATAGCATGGCAGACGGACAAGAGTTTAGGGCCACTGATGGAACACTAGCATCCTATACTAAGCAGTAGGATAGCATGTAAGGGTAACAACTGTAGCAACAATGACATGCTATGCATCAGGATAGGATTAACAGAAAGCAGTAACATGCTACACTACTCTAATGCAAGCAGTGTAGAGAAGAATAGGCGATATCTGGTGATCAAGGGGGGGGGGCTTGCCTGGTTGCTCTGGCAAGGAGGGGTCGTCAACTCCGTAGTCGAACTGGGGTCGCCGGCAGTCTCGGGGTCTACCGGAAAGAAGTAACGGAGGGGGAACACAATAAATAACAAAGCAATCAAGGCATCACAAAGCGTAACATGGCAATACGGGGTGCTAGGTGTGCCCTAACGCGGTAGTAGGTGATACCGACGAAGGGGGGAAACATCCGGGGAAAGTATCCCCGATGTTTCGCATTTTCGGACAGATGAAACGGAGGGGGAAAGTTGCGAGTCCGATATGTTAGGGATGTGTGGTGGACGAACGGGCTGCGCATCCGGATTCGTCTCGTCGTTCTGAGCAACTTTCATGTACAAAGTTTTTCCATCCGAGCTACGGTTTATTTTATATTAATTTTTAAAGATTTAAATCATTTTTAGAATTTAATTAATTAATTTAATTTGAAATTTAATTAATGCATCAGCATGACGTCAGCAGTCAACGTTGACCGTTGACCTGGTCAACCTGACAGGTGGGTCCCACCTGTCAGGGGCTGTTAGCTAATTAACAGTAGTTAATTAGGTTAATTAGTTATTAGGTTAATTAATCTTAATTAGTTAATATTAACAGGATTAATTATGTTAATTAATTATCTTTATTATTTATTTATTTTTATTAATTTAATTTTTTAAAATCATTTTCATTTTTTTATTAAAACGTTTAGGGGGCGGGGCCCAGCTGTCATAGGCCCTTGGGGCCATAGCGGGCGTGGGCGAACGGGCAACGGGCGCCAGCGCCCGTGCAGAACCAGGAGCGCTGGGCGCGGCGATGCAAGCCGGCGTGGCCGGACGGAGCTGGGGTGCCGCGGCGGAGGTCGTGGCTGAACAGGGCGGCAGCGGAAAGGAGAGAGCCCGGGGTGGGCGCCGGAGTTGGGCGCCGGCGCGGTGATGGCCCGCGGGGCCAGAGGCGGAGGCGGGGCACAGGCAGCGGCGGGCTGCAACAGGACGAGCGCGCGCGGGCGGGGCACTGCGTGGTTGGTCGGGTGTGGCGGTCCGCGGGCGCCGGCGGGCGGCGGAGCCGTGCGCGGGGGAGAGGCAGGGCGCACAGGGGGGAAGAGGAGAGGGGAAGCTCACAGGGGCGGTAGGGATTCGGGCAGCGGGGTCGAGGAGGTCGTCGGGGACGACATTCGGCGAGGAGGCAGACCGGTGGGGAGGCTCCGGTGAAGTAGATTGACCGTGGGGTCGTGCGGTGGCCGTGGGCGGAGGCGAGGTCGAATGCGGCGAGGTGGCGCGTCGGGGGCGGTGGACGACGGCGCGGCGGCGTCCAAAGGGGGACGGGGGAACGCGGTGGCGGTCCGGGAGCGACGGGCGGCGGGATCGACGATGGGGTCGGGGGGGTCGTTGCCTCGATCCAGAGGGAGTCGGGGGAGGCAGAGAGAAGAGTGGGGAGTCGTGGGGGAAGTGGGGAGGAGATGGCTAGGGTTCGGTCGCCCCAGGGGGCTGTAGGCGCTGGCTGGGCTGGTTCGACCGGGCTGGCGGAAGTGGCCAGCTGGGCCGGTTGGCCCAGTTGGGCCAGGGGGCACTTTTCCTTCTTTTTTTGTTTTATTAGTTTACTATTATATTTTCTATATAATTTTGTTTTATAAAATATACAAATATTACCTAAATTATTGTTCCAAAATACCCCAATGCCACAAAAAGTTTGGTGAGTAAATAAAATAGTTTAGTAATTTATTAATTGTAAAAGGAATTTAATTAATTGTTTTTGCTACTGTTTTAATTATTTTAGGGCCTTTAAACATTATATAAAAGTGTGGCTCCTCCACCATAAATACCTATGCATTATTTGGCACAACCCAAACATTTTAGTTTTAATGTTTGAGAACTTTTACCGTTTGCTTTCAATTCAATTTGAATTTAAATCGTTTTGAACTAACGTGAGATTAGCAACAGTAATTAAGGTGACGTGGCATCATTAGAGAGTTTTACTGTAGCCTAATTATCCGGGCGTCACATCATCACACCCCCGCCGGCACGCGCACCGCAGCCGATTGCTCATCGCAACCCGCTGCCGTTGGTGTGGTGCCACTGCTGCAAATCACGCAGAGTCATCCATCGCGTCTCAACCACAATTCGCAACCCTCGCCGAGTCTTCTACAAATTCCCGAATCATGGGGTAATAATATGTTTAAGTGTTGTTCTGCTGCTTTCAGTTGCTAATTTTTTTAATAGTTTGGTTGATGATCTTCCAATTTGATTCGTGCAGAAAAGGGAAGATTCGTGTGATTTGTATTTCTAGGAAGTTGCTGATGTGGGGGAATGCAACTACGCCGATTATTTGGTTAGCCGAGGAATCCCAATACCAGCAGGTTGGGGTGTTGGACAAGTAACTGAAGGAACGACAGAAGAGGAAGATGCATAGCAGAAGGTTAAAGATGCAGTTCCTCTGATCATGACCAAGCAATAGCTGCTGAACGGCCTTGACATCAATGAGGAGATGAAAGAGCTTGTGAAGATAATGGGCAAAATCGATGTGCTCTGTAGGATGATTGTCTCTTTATTTGCAGTGTATGTAGCACTCGTGATGTATTCAGTGGCTACGACATGAGCACTTTGCTGAAACTAGTAATGAATGAAACCTGTGTAGCAGGCTGGGCGTAGTGTTGTGAACATATAATGATTTCTATTAATGGAAATCAGGGGGTATCCCCTTTTGCTCATATAAATAAATAAATAGCAGAGGCCCTGTCGAGTCAGCTTTGTTCTCATTCAAAGACGTCGAGCAAATTGCAGTCCAACAACAAACTATGTCATCAAATTCAAGTTTCACAGCCAAATATGAGTACAAGTAAACAACAATGTCATCATGTTTTAGTTGTCATACAATCACCAAACACAAATCAGCATACATAACAAGTGATGTTCTCACAGCAAAATACTAAACAACATGTTCATCAGGTTTTAGTTGTGATAGCAAACACAATTTCACATAGTAGATAAAAAAACGTCTTCTGACAGGAAAATACGACAAAAGCAATGTAATCATCATCCGCAGCAGCAGCGTCAACATCTTCGCCATGTGTATCAGTCTGAATCGTAATTCCCCACGGTGTCATTTTCTTCTTCGTCCTCAACGTCCCCGAACGTTGGCTTCTTCTTGATCAACTCTTGTATGTCCATAGCACAACAGGCAATCTTTTCGCCGGCATCATTGACGTGATGGTTCTCAAAGATATTAGGAACATCTGTGTTATCTTGTACATCAGGAGCAGTGTAAGCACCATCTTGTTGTGCAACTTCATTAAACGAATTCCTCTGCTCAAAACTTTGCAATACTCTCCAGTCATCGCTACGTGCAAATGTGTCTTCCAAGAAAAATATCTGTGTTGCTTGATTTGCCAAAATAAAAGGCTCGTTGGTCTGGTATGCTGCCTTGACATTGATGGATTTGAAATAATCATTAGCTCTGGGTTTTGCGATCCTGGAAAACAGGTTATACCAACGACAGCACAACAGAACCACACACCGATGATCCTCGAAACTGGAGATATACTGCAACTGAACAATGTCTGTTATGTTACCATACATTTCAGTTGTCTCTTTGTCATACGTATCCGTGCTCATGATGGCACTGTTTTGTGTATTCCTGCCTTCGTCTCGTGCAAGGGTGTTGTAGCGCACATCTCCAACAACGCAAGATTCATAATGTCTTACCCGAGTATCAGGACCCATTGCTAGTGAGTAAAGGGCATCGTCAACTGCCTGCCCATCCTCCCGCATCTTCTTAATCTATGGTTAGAAAATAGACAAGCTGATCATCTTATGTACTCAATATATTAAAAAAACTGACAGTGCACTTCAAAAGCTTACATGGTTCTTGAACCATTTCGCAAATCCTGCCATAACCAGTTTGCCAATGTTTCTTGGATTTTGCGGCAGTAACTCCTCTTTGTAGATGTTGCACAACATAGTGATCGCGTCAAACATCTAAATATATAAGAATGTACTGCAAGTTTAGTAGATTACGATGTATAAGCTGCAGTACTGCACTTACTTGATATAAGGTAGTATCTCAGGACAGTTATTCAACACATACCAAACCATTTTGTCCAAATCTTTAGGTTTGTCCTCTTGTCGACTCTTCCCTATAACTCGAACAGAATAATCGAAAACATTGAGCCCGGGATTGTCTTCACCCACCTCTTTGCTAAGCTGATCAGCTGTTTCAATGTATTTTGAGCAGAATGTCAACGCTTCTGTAGCAATGTAAGCCTCTGCAATGGAACCCTCGGGTCTAGCTCTGTTCCTAACATAGCCCTTGAAAGTGCCTAGCCGCCTTTCAATAGGGTACATCCAGCCATACTGTACTGGACCTCTAAGTAGTGCCTCATCAGGTAGATGAACAGCCAAATGCACCATCACATCAAAGAAGGCTGGAGGATATATCTTCTCAAGGTCGCATAGGATAGTTGATATCTTGTCTCTAAGACGCTCCAAAGCATCTATCCTGATATTCCTACTGCAGAGTTCCCTGAAGAATTGTCCCAACTCTGCAACTGCTCTGTATAAGTCAGGGCGGCCCAATCCTCTAAGGATAACAGGTAGAACCCTTTGAAGTAGGACGTGGCAGTCATGAGTTTTCAACCCTTGTACCTTGTTTCCATCTGCACTAACTCTCCTTTCAGGGTTGGAAGCAAATCCATGTGGGAATCTCACACGTGACAGGACCTCGCAGAATTCTTTTCTTTTTTACCTTGTCCAAGACGTACACAGCTGGTGCCATATCCCGTGGTTTACCTTCATCTTGCACCTGCAAATCCTTTCTGATATCCAGGTGTGTCAAATCAATCCTAGATTTTAAGGTATCTTTCGTCTTGCCTTCAATATTAAGAAGTGTGCCGATAATTCTGTCACTTATATTTTGCTCGATGTGCATCACATCAAGATTATGCCGCAGATCCAAATCTTTCCAATACTCCATGTCCCACAAAGTGGACCTGCGGGTAAACAATAATCTCTCTTCTACCCTGCCACGCTTCCTTTTCCCGCTACCATTACCAGGATGGTTTCCTGGTGTAATATGCCCGACCTTCTCTAATTCCACTTGCAACTCATCGGCGGTGAGCCGCTTTGGCGCATCACGGTTTTCATGCTTTGCATTGAACACATGTCTTCGGTATTTTCTAGGATGCGGCTTGTCCTTGGCAAGGAAACGGCGGTGTCCAATGTAACAGATCTTGCTAAGTATTGCGTATGACAGCGGATTCTTGTCACAGCGAACACATGCATTGTAACCATGTGTCGTTCGCCCTGACATAGTGCCCAAAGCCGGATAATCGTGGATGCACCAAATTATAACAGCACGCAGAAAGAAATCAGCTGGTGGGCTGCTATATAGGTCTCGAGTGAGAACACCCTTCCATAGCTGTTGAAGTTCCTCCACAAGAGGCTCCATGAACAAATCAAAATCCTTTCTAGGACTTTTTGGACCTGGGATGAGCAAGGCCATCATGTAGTTTGAATCTTTGGTGCAGACATTTGGAGCCATGTTGTAAGGGATAACAAGCACTGGCCACATGCTATATGTGGCGCTCTGGTGGCCAAATGGGTTAAATCCATCTGAAGCTAAGCCAAGTCTAATGTGTCTCGGGTCAGCAGCAAACTCTTTGTGTTTATCATTGAAGCTTTTCCACTCACTACCTTGAGATGGATGGCTCATTACATTCTGATCTCTATACTCCTGGTTCCTAGAATGCCACAGTACATCCTCTCTTGTTTCAGCATCATGAAACAACCTCTGCAATCTTGGTATAATTGGAAAATGTCTCAGAACATTATGAGGAATCCTCTTCACAACATCGACATCTTTCCATCTTGATGATTAGCATTTCGGGCATTCACTTAAGTTGGCATAATCCTTCTGGAACAGAACACAATTATTCTTACAAACATGGATCATATCATATCCAATTCCAACTGCACGAAGGGAATTCTTCATTTTACTGTAGGTGTGTGGCTGCTCAGATGCATCTGGGAAAGATTCGCGGAAAGCAGCCAACATCGCATCGAATGATTTGTTGGTCATCCGCTCAGATGTCTTCACCTGAAGAAAGGTGACCATAGCTGAGAATACTGACAGCTTATTTCCTGGGGTGACAGCAACGTTGCATTGTTCCAACATGCGGGCCCACCGTTTTTCTTCTGCACGTGAAAGTTCACGGAATGCACGAGCATTTCGTAGCATTGTTTCAATGTTGGTCAAACTCACTGGCTCCGCCACCACCACCTCCTCCTCCTCTTCCACCTGAGCATTAGGTAGATCAAGATGGCGATCTGCTGCTTCCACGTAGTCAATAACATTGACGTTCACAGCTTCACCATGATGAACCCACCTAGTATATGTGACCGACATCCCATACAAGTGTAGATGATTTTGCACAGTTGACTGGGGTCTTGTAACTGAATTCATACAACTGCTACACGGGCAGAGCACATCTGATTTCGGACCACCGTACTCAGCTCTGATAAAGTTCATGAAGTTTTCAACCCCCTCGACATATGCAGCGGAGAATCTTCGAGCAGAAGTTATCCAAGTCTTGTCCATCTGTTAGACATACAAATTAGTTCTTCTACT
Organism: Triticum aestivum; assembly: GCF_018294505.1. Classification (NCBI taxonomy): domain Eukaryota; kingdom Viridiplantae; phylum Streptophyta; class Magnoliopsida; order Poales; family Poaceae; genus Triticum; species Triticum aestivum. The sequence goes on from NC_057796.1 coordinate 394,170,095, forward strand.
AGATATTACAGGAAAAACATATATGCTTTTTTATGAAGTCCAGAAAAAAAATACCTAGGTCGATGTCTAAAGCTATGGCAAGATATTTGGACGAGCAGATCTAAGTAACGGAATATATGTAAAGCTAATTCAGCAAACAGATTTGAGTGCCAAATTATGGCAGGCTGTTTCAGCAGTCAATGAGGCCGAGCACACAGCCATCGAACTATCGAAGGCCATCGCAGCAACAAAGATCGAGTATAAAACGGTGTAGAGCTATTTCACCTAACAGATTGGCTACTAGACCATGGCAATCTACGTCACAATAAATATATGGCAGGATATTTTAGCAACTAATCGGCCTTGGCATGCCATCTCAGCTAAGAAGATTGAGTGTAGAACAGGGCAAGGAAGCTTCTTAAGTAGAGCATATTGACAGTAAACTACTTCGGCAAACAGTGAGATTAACAGCGTCTATCAGCTAACATTCAGCGCTACACCAACATGAACGGGGCGTCGGTCCAGAATGCGCTTACAGTGGGAGAAGCTGACCACCGTGCGTCTCCACACGAACGTCGCCAGCGGTGGCGGCGCTGACTGCCATGCGCCTCCACAAGAACGTAGCCAGAGGTGGCGGCGCGGCTAGAGGACAGCAGTCTACGAGAGCGTACTGTGGGAGCGAGAGGATCGCCGAACCGCGGCGCCGACGTATCGGCGCGGCGGGGAGGGCGGCTTTGGCGGAGCGAATGGAGTGGAGGGGGACAGGGGGGAGGGGGTTTGGGGAATATTATTGGCTAGTTGGCCGAAGGGCGGTTGAATCGGATTTGGGGGGAATTTTTGGGTGGGGGGGGGGAGGATTTTCGCGCTGTGGGCGGGGGGAGTTTGGCGCATGGTCGGTTTCTCCAAGTGCAGTCCCACGTGTCAGTGAAGAGGCAAGCCGAAGCGCGTTCCGTTTGCGTGAGCCGTGTGCAGGACCGAACGTGTGTGGGGTGCAATGCGACCGCGACAGGAGTGCTGTGAGTGTACCGCCTTTTTTCCTTTTAAACTAGGTGCTTCGCCCCCTCAAAAAAATTTTTGTTGCTTCGCGCGATCCATCGATACTACTACTAGTAATCCGGTAATCCCGACTAAAACGGCGCGGCCGGGTCTTTTCCCGCGCGATATGCTGGGAGGTTGGCTTAGTTGGGTTTTTAGGACGAGTAATGCTACACCTACGTAATCCCAGTTACGTAATTAACGTAATGTGAAACGTGTGAGCTGTTGATTGTAGATTGGGGGGAGGGAGGGGCCCACCACCATGAAAATCAGGGGAGGAGAGAGAGAGGCAATTTACGTTAACCCTTTCGTAGGTTCCCGTAGATGTAGAAAGATGTGAAATGCGTGAATGTGTAGTGGACGTACTATTGGAGTGCCTAAGATAATTTGTGTATTTATAGACCCTATGTGTTTATTTTACTTCGCATGTTAGATTTGTCTCGGTTCAATAAAAGCAGAGTTGGTGATGATGGTGTGCCTGTCATCCTGCAATATAGGCCGTCCGATCTATATCTAACGGATAGGAAGGAAACTATGACAATTTACCCGCACTCCTCTCCACATTTGCAGATAAGGCTTTCCCTCGTTCATCCTTTTCTCCCACAAGATCTTGATCTTCCGTGCAACGCACGGGCATCTTGCTAGTACTCCTACAATATGTATATTATTGTGAAAGTTCATATACACCGGCCGAGATTAATGCAAACACGGCAGATTTTCATTACATTTCGAACTTTTATAGGACAGAAAAATAAAAGAAACCCGACCCTAAACCTATTCTACGGCGGCGACCGACGTCCTCCATCTGCGATCTCTATGTACGGGGGCGGGGTTCAAGACCCGTGAAGTGAAGGTGCGGTCTCCGGCGAGGAAGAGTAGAACACGGGATACGGACCGGCCAGTTGGCACACCATGCCCTGCCGCCTCCCATGCCCTACTCATCCTCGGAGGAGTCCCCGACCTCGCGGTGCCGGACGTTGGATGGCGGCAAGTAGGACGCGTGGCTGACGGTGCTCCCGTCGTCGGCCGCCAGCGTGGCCACCGCTTGTGCGGTCGCGTCCGCGTCCGGCTACGCCGCTATTGCGTCGCGAGAGGCGACTTGAGCGAGGGCGGCGACCTCGAGCTTCATCCCCGAAGACAAGCTCTCCCGCAGAGCGTTCGCACTTGCGGTCATGGCGGATGTGGTGCCAGGTAGGAGGACGATGCGCTATGGTGTGGAGGTTAGCTGGGCGTTGCCGCTTTAAGTAGCGCATTCCGGTGAGGCCAAGCGTCCGGGTGCGTCATTAAGTCGCCGGAGTTGGTTCCTCGGGCACCGAGCCTCTTAACGACGACATACGAACGGACGGCATGAATGCGGGCAGCTGGCGCCGGCTGGGAACGCACCGCGCGACGGCGCGAGGGACGAGGGTTTTGGTGTGCCAGGGTAGTCAGCTGCGGTCGTGGCAACGTTGGAGATGCCCTTTGCTCACATGCGATCCCCGCATGTCATTGAAAAAGCAAGACGACCCGGCATGGTCTCAGGTCCAGAGGATGCAGTTGGCCGCGCTACACCACTCCGCGGACGCGTCGCGGCGCCCCGTGCATCCTCGACGAGCCGGGTGTTGGGGTGTGTTTGGATTGTGGCCAAAGTGCACCTTACCAAAATTTTGGTCATGACCCAAAGATTGGTCTTTGTTTGGATGGTTGCCATTTTTTGGCATGCCAATGAACTCTAGCCAACTCTAGTTCATTTTTCTTGCCAATGTCGGCCAAATCATGGGCAACCAATACCTCAACCAAAATTTTGGTCATGACCCAAAGATTGGTCTTTGTTTGGATGGTTGCCATTTCTTTGGCATGCCAATGAACTCTAGCCAACTCTAGTTCATTTTTCTTGCCAATGTCGGCCAAATCATGGGCAACCAATACCTCAACCAAAATTTTGGCTACCCAATGCTTTGATGGGGCAACCTTGGGCACAAACCAAACATACCGTTGGTCGTGCCACAGCACTAACGCCACCCTCGGCACACTGAAACCGACCGTGTCTAGCGACGATATGAGCGTGTCGCTCACCGCGGTCGCCGTGTCCAGAGGCGGTGCTGGAGCTGCGCCCCGTTGTTGGCCCCAACGACCCACATGAACGGTTGTCGGTGGCGAGGAGGTCGTGGGCCAGCTCCTCCATTGGACTAGTCTGCGCTACGTCGTCCCGACGGGTGTGCCCCACATGTCGGTTTCCCTGTTTTCCCGGCCATATTCGAGCGTCAGTGCTCCGCGTTGCGCATTAGGCCTTTCACTATGTAGGCCAAGCGAGACAACTTATTGTTTATTTGAGCCGTTCAAGTATAATCATGTGGCGTTTGCTTATTTCTCATTCCTCTCCAACCCTCTTCTCCATCGATCATGTCGCCCTCCAGTCGAGTCCATCCTCCCGCATGCCTCATTTGAACATTCCGCCGAGTATCATTCGCATGTACCCACCCTAGTCCTCTTTCAATAGATCTCCGGACCCCGAGATGAAATCGAGAGGGAACGAGTGGGGGCACGTGATACCTAAGGCGGATTCAAAATTTTGAACCGGTGATCATAGCATCCGCAAATCATATATAAAGGGTATTCAATGTTCGTTTCGTTTTTGAACGTACAATATACTCCCCCTATCCTTTCTAGTTTACATATAAGTTTTATGTGTAGTCAAAGTATCTCTACTTTGATCAAAAAGGTATCAACATTCAACAACGCCCAATCAATATTGTTAGATTCGTACGTACTCCTAGATTTGTACTCGAGATGGTTTCCAATTTGACTATTGACAAGATTAATAGTACATGAGATGTATAATGTGAAAATTATATCATTGGAAACTCCTTTCACATACGAATTTGACCGTATGCTTTGTGTAAGTTGCATGTCATATATTATTACTCTAACATTTGGTCAAAGTTAGCCTCGAAAAACGCATTAGACCCTGTATGCTTTGTGTAAGTTGCATGTCATATATTATTACTCTAACATTTGTGTAAGTTGCATGTCATATATTATTACTCTAACATTTGGTCAAAGTAGTATAGTGGAAGTGGATCCTCTGACGTAGGTATCCCTGCCTTACCCTCCCTTTCGGTCACTTACTGGCGGACCCCATGCTTGCTAGGCCCCGCATGTCAGTTACTCAATGGGTTCGGCCACGTCAGGGGATCCTCATCCGTAGTATACTCCCTCTGTTTTTATTTACTCCGCATAAAACGGAGGGAGTGGTGGTATAATAAATGACGCGGGCGGGGGAGGGGGAGGGACGTCGGTTTGCTCTCAACTGCGGTCCCACAAGCGAGCGAAAACGCAAGACGAAGCGCGTTCCATTCGGTGAGCGACGTGGAGGGTCCAGCGTGCCGGGCTGCAACGCGAACGCGACAAGAGCGATGTACAGTCAAAACCGATTGACCGGTCGTCACCGGAACCACTATTCACACCAGAACCTTCGCTGCTCGGCCTACGCCAGCCACTGCCCTAAAACCACACCAAATCTCCAGCCCATTCCCCCACCTTTCGATCCCCTAGCCCGCATCAAGCGTCCCCTAGTTCGCCGGAAAGCCATGGTGCGCCGCAAGATCACTTACTACAAGATGCTGACGCCGGAGCGCCGCGCAGAAATCGCGGCGGCGGTCGGCGCCACAGACCTCCGTTCCCAAGCTCGCTTTGCGGCGGGCCAATCCCCGAGTTCTCTGGAGCCAAGCTACGAGGAGGAGGAAGCCGATCCAATGTTCATGGCGGAGGTCGCGGCGCAGAAGGCCCCCGATGGGTATGAGACGATGGACGTCGACTTCGTGCCGGCGTCCGAGTCCCCCATGGTGCAGGCGGACCAGCGGTTCAACATGGCGATACTAAAGGAGGACCGGGAGGAGAGGCTCAACTCGACGCGGAGCGGCGCATGCCGCTGCCATCGAGGCTCTCCTGCAGGCGGAACGGATGTCGTGGATGTGAACGGGCGGCGGAGGCTCAACTTGAGGCAGAGTGCGCGCATTGCCGCTGCCATCGAGGCTCTCCTGCAGGCGGAAACCGGATGTCGTGGATGTGACCGGGCGGCGGAGGCTCAACTTAGGGCGAGCGCGCGGATGCCGCTGCCATCGAGGCCCTCCTGCGGCGGAACCGGACGTCCTGGACTTGAACCGGGCGGCAGAGGCTCGACTCGACGCAGAGCGCGCGGATGCCGCTTTCATCGATGCCCTCCTGCAGGCGGAACCGGACGTCCTGGACTTGAACCGGGCGACGGAGGCTCGACTCGACGCGGAGCGCGCGGATGCCGCTGCCATCGAGGCCCTCCTGCAGGCGGAACCGGACGTCCTCGACTTGAACCGGGCTGTGCTCTCGTCCGTGCAGAGCACCCGCATGCTCCGCTTGAACGAGTAGCTGGAGGCCGAGGACAACCACGGCGCGGAGACACACGTCGGCAGCGACGGCTGGTTCGCGCCGGCAGCCAAAGACGACGAGGTCGTCTCTTTCCGCGAGCAGTGATAGTTTTTCTTTATGTTGTTGTTTTTATGGATCTTTTGCTGTGTAAAAACATATATTTGTTATGCAAGTCGCCTGACTTGGGTCAGTCTACCATTTCAGGCGGTTGGATGAATATCCTACGTCTCCTAACCCTTCTTTCCTTCTTCCTCACCTCTTCTTCTTCCCCAACAGACCACCGCACGGGCCGTACGGATACTCCCCAACATGCGGTTGGATAAACATACTCTATGAACGAAAATTATGTGTCAGCGATAGGATGGCTGAGTTTGGTTTGTTCACATGCGACAGCACGTGTCAGTGAGGGTGCGTTCCCTTGGTTGGGTTTGCGGCGTGCAGGAGCGACTGTGTGAGGGTGCGGTGCGACCGCGGCGTGCAGGAGCGACCGTGTGAGGGTGCGGTGCGACCGCGACAGCCGTGCGCAAGTGTACCTCCTTCTCATTTTGAAAACTTTAGGCAAGCTTGGCAAAAATGTGTGGCGAAGTTTGGCAATGCAAGGCCTAGACCCAAACAGGATAAGTACGTACGTACTAGGAGTACTAGTGTTAAAAAAGAAAGGCGGGGTTTTCCTTCGCGGGATTTAATCGATACAAATCCTCGTTTCACGTGTCAATTAATGCGTATTTTTTTCTCCAAAGACCAAAGAGCTAACCATCTCACTCCTCATCGCTTGATTAATGCAGCGCCATGCAAACCAACCTTCTCACTTCCGCATGCATGCAGGGGATATTAATGTCCTTGGTTGCTAACCCCATCAATTTTGCCTCGATTAGTGTTAGTGGCCCTTTGCAAATTGTAATTTTGATATACTGGCCTTGTGTACAAAAAATGGAGGTAGTAACTATATTTGACTTCCTTCCCCATTGCGGTGACGTCGACGATATCTTTTTTTGGTGGTTTGGCGAAGTGCGTTCGACGGAGAACACCATTGAGGGAGACCACGGTAAGTCGTTCGCAAGTGCCGCCTGCAAGCCGAGACAACCGCCTTATTTGCATCCAGGAAGTCCTTTACTAGTACTACTAGGAGTACTAGTGCGGTGAGATGGTTTCTCGAAGAAGACGATGGAGAAGCGGAGTCAGCGAAGAGTGAAATGATGGTTGCTTCGTCCGTGCTTTTGTGATTTGACGCCTCACTGCTTTGTGATTTGTGATAGAAGGGACAGGGGAGTAGACTCTGTGCTCTATACTGTACTACATGCGTCCAAGCATGGGAGAAAGAGGAGAGACGTTGCATTTTTCTATTCCTTCAATCAATCAATCAGGGAGCTTCGGTTCCATCTTTTTGGCTTTGGCAACACCGTCCACAATGGTTCCCACGATGCCAAAAGCTATTTTCACATTTGGCTACACATTGTGGATGCCCTTAACCGTACCACTTGGTTTTGCTCCTGTGTGCTATCTATACAAATCTCAATTATATTGATCTAAAAAATTATAGAATCAAGATTAGTAAAAAGGAGGTGATTTTGCCGCGCGGATGGCGGGGGAGGTTTCTTATTTGAGCAATGCTACATCCACGTAATGGTTTACGTAAAGTTACGAACTGATGTGATGTGGGACTATTTGATTGGATTAAAGGAGAGGATTAGGCCCACCCCACCTGAAAATCAGGGGGGCATATATAGATTAGATGGAAAGTATACGTAGCAGCTACGTAGCCCTTTGTAAGTCTAGGATTAGGCTTCTTATTTTCGGAGGACGTTGTCCTGGCGGTTTGCTAACATGCGGTCCCACGTGTCAGTGCTTTACCAAGCCGATCCGCGTCCCACATGAGGCAGAACAACGGCAGAAGCAACACGTGGTTAAGTTGAAGAAGATGAGGGAGAAGCGGATTCAGCAACGAGTGAAATGATGGTTGCTTCGTCCCTCCAACTTAACTGCGGGAAAGGTGCAGCTTGTGATTTGACGCCTCATTGCTCATTACTACGCCGGCGCCATGACTGGGGTGCTTCACCCCGGCTGCTCTGCACTGTATTCCGGTATGGCACGTGGACCCGGTAGCTTGATGTCCCACATGTCGGCGAAAGGGACTAGAAGATTTATGAAAGCGAGCGCTCCACTCTTACGACGGAGGAGTAGACGACACGACGGCCCAGTGAACTGTCACTTGTAGTACTGTATAGTACTATAGTTTTGCTGTTTCGCACGATCCATCGATACAAACCCGATTAAACAGGAAAGGGCGGGATTTTTCCCGCGCGGTAGATGATACTGGCCATACATTTCAAAGGCAATTTTAATGTATGCAAACTGAATAATTATAAGTAACAATATGATATCTAGTAAAACTAAAAACACATATGATTTATTGTGTTAGAGTGTAGTAGTAGTGCTGTATTGCATAGTTGTTAGATGTAACATGCGAGAACGTGTAGAGATGTAGTTTTGGAGGGCCTACAGAGAGAAAAGCGTAATACGGTCACCGAACTTCAGAATAAGCTGATTACGGTCACTATATACGTTTTGCGGTGATTATACGGTCACTTGCTCACAGTTCAGCATCGGATTGCACTCTGTTGACCGGCCAAATAGTCTGCGTGGCGCCATGTTGACTAGTTAAATTGACCACGTTCCTTGTGGGTCCCACCTGTCAGTTCGCATAGGCAAAAGGTCAGATAAACACAAATTTACGCAGGCGCGACAAGGCTCCAACCCGTGCGCGGGAATCACCTGGTTGTGTATGTGTCTGTCAGGGCCTGATGTGTGCGCATGCACGTGTAGGTTGAGCACTTGAGCGTGAGAGTGTGTGTTGGTCGTGTGGTGTACTGGTGTGTGCATGCATGCGTGCGTGTGTGCGTGTGAGTGTTGCGTGCGTGCGTGTGAGTGTTGCGTGCGTGCGTGGCTGCGTGTGTACGTGTGAGTGTTGCGTGCGTGCGTGGGTGCATGTGTTTGTGTGAGTGTTGCGTGGATGCAGTTCGTGTGCATGCGTGCGTGTGTGTATAATCACCACACCAGCTCCTGTGTGTTAAAACAGACGGCTCAGCATACCAATACAAGGCCACCTTGTCCGCTGTGCCCGCGGTCATGACTTCGAACCACCGTCCAAATATTTTTTTGTCGTTTGTTTTCATTCTTACTAGCAAGATGCCCGTGCGTTGCACGTAACATCAAGATGCATTTGTATGACTTGTTTATCTTGTGAGAGAAAAGGATGAACGAGGGAAGGCCTTATTTGCAAATGTGGAGAGGTGTGTGGGTACCTTTTTGCAAAATTGCCATAGTTTCTTTCCTATCCGTCAGATATAAATCGGACGGCCTATATTGCAGGATGGCAGGCACACCATCATCACCAACTCTGTTTTTTATAAGAGTGTATTTTATGTATTTTATAAGAGTGTAGATGTAGAGTAGATACAAGTCGACAGGTGGGCACGATGGTAGTGAGATAATGTGATGCAACACTAGAGGTGCCACGTGGAGCGTTTAACTGGTCAACTAGTCATGTCATGAGCAAATACAGAGTTGTACGGTGAGCCCGTGACTGTATAATAACCACTAAACGTAAATGGTGACCGTAATGAGTGGATTCTGAAGTCCAATGTATGTATCGTGCTTTCGCTTCAAATACAATGATCGTCATTGCATATATCGCGAGAGAAAGATGAAACATGCGTGAATTTTCTGGGGGCTTACTTTTAGAGGACCTGGAGATAGTTTTGTGTGCATACGTGAAAGGGGCGTACAGGGGGGTATGCGATGGAGAGAGAGATGCTCTTCGTTTCTCTTTATTATGACTAACTTTGTATATAGTATAAAAATATACAAATTCACAGTGCGGAATAAATATCATTGTGGGCACCATGCAATGCAAATTAGCGTTCGTACTCCTCCATATAACTTTGTAATGTTGTATATATGTAGAAACTCTAAAATAATTTTTTGGCCACACTTTATTCAAAAGGAATGTTGTATGCGAAATAAACGTGAAGAGAGGGCTTTTTAGATCAATGGGGTACGTGATGTAACATGTGTGAATGTGTAGTTGATGCATTTGGCGGGGCCTAGAGAGGTATGTGTGTGTATTACGTATTCGAGAGAGGCATGGATAGAGGGGCCGACGGGGGGGGGCGTGGGAGAGATAGCACGAGAAATGAGAGTGGTCTAGAGAGAGAGAGACGAATATGACGTCACGACAAGAGATTCCATTCCCTTGAGTGTGTATATGCAAGGGGGGAGGGAATAGAGGCACCAGGAGAAATTTTCTGTGTGTGTGGTGTTTGTGTTGGTATGTGTGGGTGTGAGAAGATAATGAGACGTGGGGGCAGAGGGTGTGTCACCGCGTGAGGTCCGGTGGGTCGAGGTGAGGCCCTTCGTTCGGTTCCGACCTGCGCCACATTGGTCGGCCCGTGACGCATTTAGGAAGACCCATGGATGACTAGTCGTACAAGACAAAGATAGCAGAATTGTGAAGGACTCTATGTCCACTGACAAAGCCGGCTAGGATTTGTAACCCTAGGTTCTCGGACTAAGGTAACCCCTTTATCTCTGATATTACTATTCATCCAACCTAACTTTAAGGGGCATCCTACAGAATGCTCTGCTAGAATCATACTCGTCGATTAGGAAGAGAGGTGTGAGACAATGCGTGAGAGACAGGCGTAAAGATAATGTGCGTACATGAGACACGTAGGCAGGTCCATGTATATAGAAAGGGTCGATGAGGATTGTGCGTGTGTATGTTTGCGAGAGGAAGAGTGCTTGTGATAAAGGTTAGTGAAAACAGTTGTAAATGGTTACGAGAGGGAGGGAGGGTTATATCTAGAGCATGTGTGCGAGAAAGACACCTCGGGAGAGAGTGTGTGAGCATGTGTGAGAGACCACCGATGGAGAGTGAAACTACACGTAAAAGACTGCTCTACACATTGATTAAAGATATAAATTGTATCCAAATATTAGGATGGGATCATGATATTTGCAATTCGCGTAAGGAGCGGTCATTGATCCATCAGACATCTAGATTCTATCGAATTTGAGCATGTCTATGTTATTATTCGACACAATTGATCCACATAGTTAGTATTTTGAACTCCAGACAATGCATCGCTTTAGCAATCGAATATAAACGTGAGTATAGTTCATGTTGTGTGTGTAAAGCACATTATACATACGAAAGTTACACAATGGACATTATAAATAGCTACCTATGAACTAGCATACATTTGAATTCAACTTAAGGTGGTTTAAAAAAATCGAATTCAACATGAAGTCCATTCAATTATTTGAATTTGATATCATGGCATTTGTAAACCATACCTAAATTATGGGGGCTCCAATCTTTGCTCTTATTTTGTACATAATAGCATATGTAGTCGTGTACAAAATAGATTCAAATTTAGCTCCTCCATTCCAAAATAATCGTAGCTATAGGATTTTCAAGTGTTAAAATTTCAAAAAGAAGCGGATAATTTAATGAGGTTTTCAAACATACAAGGTCAAATATAACTTTGTCTATTTAGGTCAATGCTCAAAGTTCAAGAGTACTCTAAACGTGAATGCTTGTGTTTCAAAATTTCGAGCGAAGCGCCAAAAGAGCCTCTACTCGCCCGAAACCGCGTGAGACCAATGTTTGGTAGTACAAGGAAATTACTTTTATAATAACTCCGACCCGTGAAACCTACCGGCCCGACGTCCAAAGGTCTAAACCGGCGTAGGTTTGTAGCTTCATCTAGACTCCACGCAACCGCATCCGAAAAACATTCATACACAATGGCCGCCTAAGCACACATGCGCGCGGCCGAAATCGCTCCCGCCCACTATTTGGGACACCTGGGATTACCATCCTACCCCCGACCCGCAGTAGGTCCGAAATTTAAGAGGGGGGCAAAGTTTGTACTTTCCCCAAATTTCAAACAAGCGCGTCCCATCTTCTGTTCAAAAAAGCCAAAAACAAGCGCATCCCAGACCGAAACATGGTTCCCCCCCACCCGTCCGATTCCCATTCGTACTCCGTGGGCGCCAAAACTACCTCTCCACCAGCCACGAAACCCCGGCATCCTCCGTCCGCCACCCCATCCCACCCATCAACCGCCGCCCTCCTCCATCACGCCGGAGCCGATACCCCGACGTCGTCGTCCACCGCAACCTCAACCACAACGCCCTCCACGGCTAGTAGTTGAAGCCGAGGCCGAGCCGTCCGTACCCGAGCCAATTCAACCACGCTGTCCTGCGCCTCACCGCTGCCGCTCCAACTTCGCCACCCTCCACCGCACTGGAGCTGTTCCTGCTACGCCGTCCTTCGCCGCCTCGGATCTGCTTCCCCTCCGCCGACATACGGCCATGGCAACACAATCAACAATTTGGCCATGGGTTCGTCCAAGCCTGCACCCTCCAGAACATCGGTTTCCCCGGTAAAAAGAAGAAGATCGGTGCGACATGTGGAGGTGACCACACCGGCAACCGAAAAAGGTACTCCTCTTCCCTTATTCGTGCAAATCTTATGTCTCTGCTTGCACGGTATTCATCCCACAGAAGACACTAGTTGACCGCTTCTTCTTGATACTAGATGTTCCTAGTAACTCGCGATGCACAAGGTTTCTCCTCATATACTATTTCACCTTAGCTAAAGGTCCGTCGCCCCCCTGAATTTCAATTTCTGGCCAGTTGATTCGCAATTAATGGAAGCATTCCCCGGCGTAACAAGCGCTAGTACGCCTATTACACCGGGGAAGTAGCGCCTTGGTGTTTATCTTAGGGGCATGTGCGGCCTAGAGCTACTGGCGCCCGATCTGGAGGTCGGCCGGGATTAAAGGGATGGCCTGGGGGCGCTGCCAAGCACGGCGGTGTTGTGAGGTCGATGGGAGGGCGGGGCGGCAGAGGCAGGGGTCTGGGCCGGTGGTCGCTGGCGGTTCGAGAAAGATCGTCAACAGTGACTGGCGGGAGGTAGACGAAGGCCATCTGCCCGTTCCTTATAGATCGGACGGTTCATTAAAAAAATTGACTGACCTATTTATTTTCAGTCGACTGTTATCTTAGATATGACCACATTTGGTGGTGTGCTGGAGGAGTACCTGCATTTCCTGTGCTCATATATTACAAAACCATACGGAGTAGAATCTAATTTTGTTTGCCCTGCAATGTTGTAGAGCTATCATATGTCTCCTGTCATTTATTTTTCAGCCACCTGCTATCTGCTACTTTTACAGTGCACTAGTTCTGCACACACTTCACCCTTACTCTCACTATTGTGTTTTTATGCATTTCAGACTCTGCTGCCATGAGAGAAGCCAAAAAGAAAAGAGAGAAGTCACTCCAGCTTCGTGTGTGGTTAGGCAAGACACATTACAACGCTATAAAGGGTGCAGTGTCAGCAGATGGAGACGGTAAACGTAGCTCTGGAGTTGATGACCTTGCTCGCAATGAACCACCATCCCAGGTGCTTGCTTTAACTTCACGGTGTCATATGTGGTTGCATGTTCCATATGGTGTCTAGCTTGTATTCGAAAGGCCGAAGTCGGTAAGATAAGGAAAGATATTTTTTTACATGAACCACCATCCCGTGAGCACCAGAAGACAAATAGCTAGTCAGTGCACTGGCCGAGCCAGTGACAAGCCCAGCAAAGAAAGGCATCACCTGGAAGCCAACTAAAAACTGCGATGGTGGTGAAGCAGCCCGCCTCCCACCAGGCTCTCAGGTCCTAGATGATCATGCTCACCACTCCAGCCGGATGTCTAACTTGTATTGCTTCCAATTTGGTTAAATTACATCTGCTTAGCTTACACATTATACCTTTGAATATGACATGCCTTTCTGTTTTTGGTACATACTAGTACATCTGTGTATTAACCATGTTCTTACATCAAACTAATGTTCTTGTGTATACCTCGTCAATCACTTATGACGAGGCAGGCAGGCAAGGGGACTACTCCACATTTAAAGAATGCAGCGTCAGCCTCCCGACCTGATTCTCAAGAAACATAAATGCTAGATGAAGATAGTGAACGTAGCTCTGTAGTTGATTATAGCATTTCCCCTACACTAGCATTGCAGGTGCTTGCTCTAACTTGGCAGCGTGATATGTGGTTGCATGTTGCATATGGTGTCTAGATTGTAATTCTTCCAATCTGGTTAAACTGCATGTGCTAGTCTGCTTAGTTTATACATTATACCTGTTAATGTGACATGCCTTCCTGTATTTAGTACATAGTACATCTGTCTATTAAGCATGTCCTTACACAAAACTATTGTTTTTTTGTATCCCGCATCAATCAACATGCCGAGACACCTTTATTATATGCAGTGCGATATTAGTTGCATCTTTCATATGATTTATAGCATGCGCTGCTTCTAATTTGTTGAAATTCAATTTATGATTGGACGCTTTTAACTTGGCAGAGTCATATTGGTTGCATCTTTCATGTGGTGTCTAGCTTGCATTGCTTCTTATTTGCTGGAATGGTTTCTGCTTAGTTTACACAAACAGTTGTGAACATGCCATGCCGTCCTGTTTTTCGTACATATTCCATCCTGGTATCATGTGTTTGCCTTACATCAAAGTAGTGATTGTCTATCATGCATGAATGAGTTCTGAAGAGAGAATTTTATTGCTTTTTCTTGTAGGTTTTACTTGACAATTCAAAATCAATAAAGCGGAAGGAAGTTAGCAAGGCAGCGGATAAAGGTGCTCCTTCCGAACGGAGGTCCTCTACAGTTTCTACTCCTCGACACCCCCAAGATGATTTCCAAGACAACACATGCATAGACACTCAACAAAGTCGTGTTTATGATGACCACGTCTCCCCTAGTGCAGCATCACCGGTGCTCCCTCTAACTTGGCACTGTTATATGTGGTTGCATGTTATGTGTGATGTCTAGCTTGTATTGCTTCTAATTTTGTTGAATTCCATCTGCTTACTTTACACATTGTACTTGAATAAGACACGTGTTCCTATTTCTAGAACATACAATATCTATCTATCACACCATGTTCTTACATCAAATTAGTACCGTTGTGGAACCTGCAACAATCACTTATCATAAGACACGTTTGACTTCGGAGTGTGATATAGGTTACATCTCACATTCTTTTCTAGCTTGTACTACTAATTTGTTGAAATGGCACTTATGACGAGACAATTTTAACTTGGTAGAGTGATATTCGTTGCATCTTTCATATGGTGTCTAGCTTTCATTGCTTCTAATTTGTTGAAATGCCTTCTCCTTAGTTTACACATCATAGGCTGTGAATATGCAATGCTGTGAATATGAAATGGCACTAATGATGAGAGACCTCTAACATGGTAGTGTGATGTTGTTTGCATCTTGCATATGATTTATTTCTTGTACTGCTTCACATTTGTTTAAACGCCATTTATGATGAGACACTGTTAACTTGGCAGAGAGATATTTGTACCATCTTTCATATGGTGTCTACCTTCCATTGCATTGCTTCTAATTTGGTGAAATGTCTTCTTCTTAGTTTACACATCATAGTTCTGGTTATCTCTTTCGTCCTGTTTTTCATACATATTACATCCTCCTATCATGTGGTTGTCTAACATCAAAGTTCAGTTCGTCTGCATCACGCATCAATTTGTTCTGAAGAACTAAATTGTTATTCGTTTTTCTTGTCGGCTTGACTTAACATGGCACAGAGAAAGAGGAAGAAACATAGAATGGCAGGGAATGAGAAGCGGATGAATCCTGCAGATTCTGCTGGTACTGATGGTGCAATAGAAGGTCAAAGTCCAGCGGAAAATTCTACAAACACGACATCCCATGCTACACGAGTTGCAAAAAAATCCAAACACAAACAAATAGCTGTGTCGGAGTAAATGGCAACGGGTAGCCTAACCGACTGCCCCTGGCTCTTCCAAAAAATTATCAGGCCTTTGGGCCTTCAAGCATTTCAAGCATTGGGCCGCCTTCCCCGGTCGGCTATTTCTAAAGCCGACTCCCAGAAGGCGACCCAGCCTCAGCAACCTCCCCCCCAAGATAACCACGGGATGGCCGACTCTAGGAAGCCGGTCATAGAGGATGCCGACTCCCCAGAGCCGGCCATGAAGAACGCCGACTCCCCAGAGTCGGCCACGAAGAGCGCCGACTCCAAGGAGCCGGCCAAGACCGCAACCACCAAAACTACACCCACATAACGGTGACAAGACGGAGTGTGGCCACAGTGCGGCCCACTACCCCCGAAGCCCGAGGCAGGCATGGCCACAGGACGCCGTACGGGATGGCCATCTCCCGTCCGGCTCGGCACTATAGCCATGCTGGCCTCAACGTCACCCACAACAGATGCCAGTACGGCCCACGGGCGGCGGGCCCCTTCAGCCAGAGAGAGGCGCGAAGGCGGCCCGACCTCCCCCAGTCGGCCAAGGGCGTAGCCGGCCCCCAGAAGCCGGCTACCCCCTCCCTCGAAGCATGTGCCACATTAAAGAGACAAGAAGAGGTAAGGCTACAGTGAGAGCCCTCGAGGCGGCACACTGTAGCCACGCTTACCTCGACCGAGACCTCGTCATCAGGGGCGAGGCTACAGTAAGCAGCCGCCGACAAGACCCTAGGCGGTGGGGCCGGCCTGTTGACCAAGAGGCCGACAGCCGGCGGGACCTACCAGTCGGCGGGCCCCAACAGCCGGCGGGGAAGCCGGCGAGCGTAGACACTGACGGCTGGGACCAGCACCCAGCCGGACTACAATTGTACACCCGGGGGGTAGGCCTATATAAACCCCCCGGGACACCCATGCAAAGGGTTGGATTCTTAGAGTTACACACACACCATAGAGAGAGGGAAGCAAGAGCTAGCCTTGTTCTTCTTCTCCCTTGAACCCCACAGCTCTAGGAGCATTTGTAGCTACTATTTCTGATCGAGTGATCATGCGGAGACCCCGCAGAGCAGGACTAGGGGTGTTATCTCCTCGGAGAGCCCCGAACCTGGGTAAGATTCGCCGGCGTGCATGTCTCCGCCTCATCCCGTTTCTAGGCACCGGCGACGTCTTACTAGCACCCACTATGATAAGCCACCCGTTGGCATATGTCGCACCTACCACCCGACAAGCTGCCACCAAACAAGTAGAGACAACCCTAGTTCTTGCAACACCTACCACAGTACTACCAGCTGCACGACTTACTCGTGCATCAACTGAGCTAGCAGCACGTTCCCAAGCTCCCATGCCACCTGACACTACTTCCCAAGCACTCTTGACACAAGAGGAGCTGGCAATATCAGATGAACCTTGTGAGCTTCAACAGCAAGAAGGTAGTTGCTGGAGTCAAGTTACAGTTGCATGCTTCTTTATATGTAGTCTCACAGTTTGATGTACACTAACACTTCCTATGTTCGTTGTTGGACTAGCACCTAGGCGCAAGAGGAAACAAACATAAGGGATAATGCTCGATAGGTTAACTAAATCTAGAGGAGGAAGAATGAAGATCCGATTTGAGGCAGATTTAAAAAGGCCACGTGATGCTACAGAGTCAGCCAAGTTAGTATCAGAGGCAGCGGTTGCCGTTAGGTGTCATGTACGTATCCTCTCAACATGGATTCAGTACAGGAATGACAAAGACGAAACCCAGTTCAACACCTTCCTCGACCATTTATCTGTAAGTATGGCTATGTATGGAAACTAGTAATATCGTCTTGCTCTGTCCCATACTTTCTAGGTTGCTGATAATGAGACTCCCATAATTTTGAACAGATGAGGTTCAATTTGGATAGCCAAGATGATTGTAACACCCCGGATGTAACTTTCCATATTTGTAACTCCAACTCTTGCCATTTTCGGCTATGTGTTATGATATTCCCTCCATGGTCGGGTTTTGTTTTTCGTTTTTCATTTTTTTCATGTCATGCATCTCATATCATGTCATCATGTGCATCTCATTTGCATACGTGTTCGTCTCATGCATCCGAGCATTTTCCCCGTTGTCCGTTTTGCAATCCGGCACTCCCACATGCACCGGCGCACCCCTCTTGTTTCTTTTCGTGAGCGGGTGTTGAACGTTCTCGGAATGGACTGAGTCTTGTCAAGTGGCCTTGGTATACCACCCGTAGACTACCTGTCAAGTTTCGTGCCATTTGGAGGTCGTTTGGTGCTCCAACGGTTAACCGGGTAACCGCAAAGTCCTTTTGTGTGTTGCAGCAAAACCCCCCTCCAAACAGCCCACTCTAAGTCACTTCCATGCTCTAGGTCATTCGATCACGATCGTGTGGGCGAAAACCGCACTCCATTTGGAGTCTCCTAGCACCCTCTACCTATAAAAATACCCCCCTCCAAAATCTCGGGCAAAAACCACCCCTAACCCTAGCCCGCTTCCCTCGCGCCGCCGGACACGTCCGGCCCGAGCCGGACGAACTGCGCCGCCGCCCTCGCCCACTCACCACCCGCCATGTGTCCACGCCCCCGCCCGTACGCCCGTGGCCCGCCGAGGCCCACAGCCGGCCCCC
>NC_057796.1:394188208-394196916 GCF_018294505.1 Triticum aestivum
CCGCCGGCGAGCTCCGGCGTAGCCCGTGCCCGCGCCCTGCTCCGGCCGTGCCGCACCGCCGCCAGCGCCGTCTCCGGCGACCGGCCCCGTCTCCCCCGTCTCCGGCCGCCGCCATCGCCTCCTCTTCCCCTCTGTCTCCGGCAGCTTCGGCGACGAGCCGTCGCCCGCCTCGACGTCCGCGCCCGATCCGATCTGGGAGCTTGACTTTCTCCCCTCTCCCGAAATATTCCGTCTTGAAATATTTACAATATGTGCTCCTATTCATTGCATCATAACTCTCTGCATATAGCTCCGTTTCGTGCATGTAATATATCGAAATGTTCGTCTCTAGATGCTCTTAATTTTGTTCCATTATGCCATGTTCATTTGGGTCCATCTTGATGCCCAAAGCTCTGAAGCAAGAGTGCTATATGCTGTTAACTGCTACATTAAGGAGACAAGACGAGGTAAGGCTACAGTGAGAGCCCTCGAGGCGGCAGAATGTAGCCACGCTTACCTCGACCGAGCCCTCGTTATCAGGGGCGAGGCTATAGTAAGCAGCCGCCGACAAGACCCTAGGCGGTGGGGCCGGCCTGTCGACCAAGAGGCCGGCAGCCGGCGGGACCTACCAGTCGGCGGGACCTACCAGTTTACGTGTTATTCAATTTTGCCAAGGTTGTTGTAGTTGTTTCTACATGCTATGTATTTTCTCTTGCCATGGATAGCTTCATAAACATGCCATCTTGCTGTAGGTATGCTTTTTTTGTCATGTTTTTCTTTGTGGTGAGTGAATCAAGCTCACCAAGATGCCTTCATAATACTGTTTCTGCTATGCTCTGTTTTCTGTAAGTCTGAAACCTGTTAACGAAACTTGCTATGTTTACATGGGTGCCATCATATCTTCTGGTCCTTTTTGGCTCATGGTCAGTAAGGGATTTTTGTTCTATGCATTCAGTAGATTCATACCATGCCTAGTTTTGCTATGTTAAGTCCCTGTAGCATGTGTTTTGCTTGCTCTGAAAATTGCTACCTGATGCTGTTTCTTCCATGTCCAGTAATTTCACTAAGTCTGTGAACCTGTTATCTTTTGCACTTTTGCCATGCTTGTTTGAACCTGTTGTGGTGTGATCTAGCCATAGTTCATTGTTCATATTTTGTCAAGCATCTGCTATATATTACTGCCATATACTTTGTTGCTATGTTGGAGTGCTGTAGCATAGTTTCTTGATGTATTTTAAGTGCTATCCTGCTGTTAATCGCAGATTTATGTCATTCTTGTTTTGCTTGCCATTTGCAAACCGTGCATCCGTTTCCGGTGATCTTTATATCGATTTCGACCGAAATCATCTCATCTTTCCAGTGGCATGCTTGGTTTGCCAAGTTACTGCCTTTTTCATCATGTTTCTTCCGGAGCACGCATATGCATCGCATACCACATCTCGCATATCATACATGTTTTGCATCATGTTGTTTGTGCATTTCCCATGATTGATTGTGGTTCTGTTGCTTGTGTTCTTGTTTTGGGTTGAGCCGGGAGACGAGTTCGTGAACGAGGAACCTGTTGTGTACACTTACGCGGATCAAGCTTTCGACAACTCTGAGAACCTTGCAGGCAAGATGACCATACCCTCGAAATCACTTCTATCTTTGCTTTGCTAGTTGTTCGTTCTATTGCCATGCTGCGCTACCGACCACTTGCTATATCATGCCTCCCATATTGCCATGTCAAGCCTCTAACCATCCTTTCATAGCAAACCGTTGTTTGGCTAAGTTACCGCTTTTGCTCAGCCCTTCTTATAGCGTTGCTAGTTGCAGGTGAAGTTGAAGTTGGTTCTTTGTTGGAACATGGATTTTTGGAATATCACAATATCTCTTATTTAATTAATGCATCTATATATTTTGGTAAAGGGTGGAAGGCTCGGCCTTATGCCTAGTGTTTTGTTCCACTCTTGCCGCCTTAGTTTCCGTCATACCGGTATTATGTTCCTTGAGTTTGCGTTCCTTACGCGGTTGGGTGATTTATGGGACCCCCTTGATAGTTCGCCTTAATTAAAACTCCTCCAGCAAGGCCCAACCTTGGTTTTACCATTTGCCACCTAAGCCTTTTTCCCTTGGGTTTTCGCAAGCCCGAGGGTCATCTTTATTTAAACCCCCGGACCAGTGCTCCTTCGAGTGCTGGCCCAAACTGGGCGATGTCCGGCACCCCCTGGGCAACCAGGGTCTATGCCAACCCGACGTCTTGCCCATCCGGTGTGCCCTGAGAACGGGATATGTGCAGCTCCTATCGGGGTTTGTCGGCACATTCGGGTGGCTTTGCTGGTCTTGTTTTACCATTGTCGAAATGTCTTGTAAACCGGGATTCCGAGACTGATCGGGTCTTCCTGGGAGAAGGTTTATCCTTCGTTGCGTGAGAGCTTATAATGGGCTAAGTTGGGACACCCCTGCAGGGTATTATCTTTCGAAAGCCGTGCCCGCGGTTATGAGGCAGATGGGAAGTTGTTAATGTCCGGTTGTAGAGAACTTGTCACTTGACTTAATTAAAATACATCAACCGTGTGAGTAGCCGTGATGGTCTCTTCTCGGCGGAGTCCGGGAAGTGAACACGGTTTGAGTTATGCATGAACGTAAGTAGTTTCAGGATCACTTCTTGATCATTTCTAGCTTCACGACCGTTGCGTTGCTTCTCTTCTCGCTCTCATTTGCGTATGTTAGCCACCATATATGCTTAGTGCTTGCTGCAGCTCCACCTAATTACACCATCCTTTCCTATAAGCTTAAATAGTCCTGATCTCGCGGGTGTGAGATTGCTGAGTCCTCGTGACTCACAGATTCTACCAAAACAGTTGCAGGTGCCGACGATGCCAGTGCAGATGACGCAACCGAGCTCAAGTGGGAGTTCGATGAGGAACGTGGTCGTTACTAGGTTTCTTTTCCTGATGATCAGTAGTGGAGCCCAGTTGGGACGATCGGGGATCTAGCATTTGGGGTTATCTTATTTTCATTTGGTTTTGCCCGTAGTTGGTCTATGTGTGGATTTTAGGTGATGTATGAATTAATTTATGTATTGTGTGAAGTGGCGATTGTAAGCCAACTCTCGTTATCCGATTCTTGTTCATTACATGGGATTGTGTAAAGATGACCCTTCTTGCGACAAAACCACAATGCGGTTATGCCTCTAAGTCGTGCCTCGACATGTGGGAGATATAGCCGCATCGTGGGCGTTACAAGTTGGTAATCAGAGCCATCCCCGACTTAGGAGCCCCCTGCTTGATCGAATCGCTGGCGTTGTTGAGTCTAGAACAAAAATGTTTTGAGTCTTAGGATTATATATATCGGAGAGTAGGATTCTTTTTACTCCTCAGTCCCTTCGTCGCTCTGGTGAGGCCTCCTGACGTAGAAGTTTTGACTCTTCCCTCCTCAAATTTCACTAAAAAAAATTTAGGATCACGCGGGTATCTTAGAATCGTTCCGATGGTTTTGTGACGAGAACATTGTTCTTGGTGCCTCCTGACATTTAGGGGTTGTGGCAGTGTCCCGGGGAGTTGAGCTCCGAGGTGTTGTCGTCACAATTTTATCGTTGCAGTTCTGGAATACCTGAATTTCGCCGACATCGAAAATCTCTTTTATGCAGTTGTTGGTGAGATCACCTCGACGCCACCCAGTACTGGGGCGGGAGTTCAGGAGTATTGCCATAACTCGTATAACTGATGCTTTTCGAAGGTTGAGGTACACGATTTCCGAAGGTTTCTTGGTTATGTGTTGACGGATGGATACAGCTGGATCAAGGGATTGCTAGTTTGGGTGATATATTTTGTGTCCCCTGTATCCCCAACACCAGATTGCATAACCAGAAAGTTTCGGGAGTTTATAAGTGGGAATTCAAGTACCTCCTAGGATATCTTTCTGACAGACGCATGATATGAGATTGGGGTTCGACGTCTAGTGGTCTGCCTTTCCACGGTTGGTTTTACAATGGCCTCGTAGTGTCTTAAAGAGTCCTTGGCTATGCTGACTCGGGGACGCTTCGTGTGTCATGTGCACTGCCTTGTACATGATGGTGTTGTACGATCGAGTCCGTGTGGGCCCCACCACGAAAACTTCGGACGAAATCTCTATCATATGTTTGTTCCGGCTTATTCTGCAAGCCAATACTTTGTTTTGTTTTGAATTGTGGTATTCGAGTTGCTTCGAAGTCAAATGTTGATTCCATACCTTTTTCTAAGTGGCTTCTCAACTTAATGGAAGTGTGATGATTTACTATGGAATTCATTCGTTCATCCTCGTTCGAATGTTTATTGTGAAGACTATATGTTGCAATTTCTATCCGTTGATTCAACTTGTCTATTTGTCTATCAAGATGCTAACGGATGTCACCCTCTTTAGGATGGCTCTGCCAACGCGTCAGAATCCGGAACGCAATGAAGGGAGTCAGGCGAACCCTCCGCCACCACCTCCGCCTCCGGAGGCATGGCAAGCTATCATGGCAGCCACCAACGCCAATGCTCAGATGATTTTGCAACTCTTGCAAGAACGCACCCAAGGGCAAGGCAATCAAGGAAATCAAGGCCAAGACAACAATCAGCCTCACTTCGCTACCCTCAACCAGTTTCTCGCAAATCAGCCCAAGTCTTTCAGCTACTGTGCCAAGGCCACAGATGCCGATTATTGGCTCGTGGACATCAACAAGCATTTTGAATGTAGCAATGTCAGGCCTGAGGACTTTATCAAGTTCGCTTCTTTTCAACTCAAGGATCAAGCTGCCGAGTGGTATCAACAATACAAAGATTCCAGAGGAGGTCGTGTGATTACCTGGGATGATTTCCGCCGAGACTTCAAAGCTCACCACATTCCACAAAGTGTTGTTGAGAGCAAGCGTGAGGAGTTCCGCAATCTCAAGCAAGGCAGCATGTCCGTGTATCAATACAATACCCTGTTTCAGAAACTCGCTCGCTTCGCTAAGCAAGACGTTCCTGATGAAAAGAGCATGATCTATCAATTCAGAGGTGGCCTCAGGGAAGATTTGCAATTGCCTCTTGTGCTTTTTGAGCCGACCAAGTATGATGATTTCTACAATATGGCTCTGAAGCAAGAAGCTGCTCAGCTCAAGTGTGAGGCTTCTAAGAAGAGAGTCAGGGATGCAGTTCAGTCTTCTTCTTCCTCACTAGTGGCTGCTAAGCAACAAAAGTTCTGGTTGCCTCCTCCTCCTCCGTTTCGTCAGCCTTACCAGCAGAAGAGCAAAGGTGGCCATGGATCTTCCCACTCATCCAACCCTGGCTATCAGAACAAGTCTCAGAATCAAGCTCCAAAGTCGAATGCTCCTTATCATCGTCCACTCTCAGAGGTGACTTGCAACAAGTGTCGGCAGAAAGGTTACTATGCTAACAAGTGCTTCAACCAAAGGCGCCTTCCGCCTCCTCCTCCTGTGAGATCTTCCAGCAATGCAGTGGTCAAGCATAATCCCAAGTCTGCAAAGGTGAACATGATGAATGCAGCTCAAGCGGAGGAATCTACTGATGTGATTATGGGTAATCTCTTAGTTAATGATATTCCTGCAAAAGTTCTTTTTGATACTGGTGCATCGCTTTCTTTCATCTCAAGACCTTTTGCATCCATGAACAATTTGCATACTATCGACCTGTCTAAGCCGATAGCGGTTTCCTCTCCGGGCTTATTCATGAATACAAAAATGATGGCTCCGGATGTTTCTATCAAGATGGGCAACTATAAATTTTTATCTTCTCCAATGGTTCTTGGTGACTCGGATATTGATCTAATTCTCGGCATGGACTGGCTTTCTAAGCACAAGGCTCAACTTGATTGTGCTGCCAGGGAAATTCAATTGACACACTCTTCTGAGGATGTTATCATTTATGCCGCTCGTGATGAAACCAGACGGTTGTTTTCTCTCAATGAGAAGGGTGAATTGAATGCCATCTCTCAGATTCCAGTCGTTTGTGAGTACCAAGATGTCTTTCCAGAAGAGCTTCCGGGTATGCCTCCTCACCGGCCAGTTGAGTTCGTTATCGATCTTGAGCCGGGCACTGAACCCGTTTGCAAGCGTCCATACAAGCTTGGACCCAATGATCTGAAGGAATTGAAGAAACAGCTCGATGAACAAGAGCGTCTGGGTTTGATCAGACCGAGTTCATCTCCATGGGGTTGTGGTGTTCTTTTTGTCCAGAAGAAGGATGGCACGGACCGACTTTGTGTCGACTACCGTCCATTGAACAAGAAGACAATCAAGAACAAGTATCCACTTCCCAACATCAATGAGCTATTCGAGCAACTTAAAGGTGCTAAAGTATTCTCCAAGCTTGGCCTTCGTATGGGTTATCATCAGATTCGCATTTGTGAAGAAGATATTCCCAAGACAGCATTCAGAACAAGCTTTGGTTCTTATGAATATACTGTCATGTCTTTCGGCCTTGTCAATGCTCCTCCAACATTCTCTCGGATGATGAATTTCATCTTCAACCCCTATACCAATGAATTCGTCCTGGTGTATCTCGATGATATCTTGGTCTTCTCCAAGAATAAGAAGGATCATGCCAAACATTTGCGATTGGTGCTCGACAAGCTCAGAGAGTATCAATTCTATGCGAAGTTTTCCAAATGTGAGTTTTGGCTCGATGAAGTTCTTTACCTTGGTCATACCATCTCTGCCAAGGGCATCGCTGTTAATCCCGAGAAGGTGTCTGCAATTGTGAATTGGGAACCTCCTCAGAATGTGAAGCAGCTCCGCAGTTTTCTTGGTCTTGCAAGCTATTGCCGAAGATTCGTTGAGAATTTCTCTAAGATTGCAAAGCCTCTTTCCAACCTCCTCTAGAAGCATGTGAAGTATGTCTGGTCTCCTGAGTGTGACGTTGCTTTCAACACTCTCAAAGAGAAACTCGTCACAGCTCTTGTCTAAACTCCTCCTGACGAATCCAAGCCATTTGAAGTTTTCTGTGATGCTTCTCTTCAAGGTCTCGGTGCTGTATTAATGCCAGAGAAGAAAGTTGTGGCCTATACCTCTCGTCAGTTGAAGCCCAACGAAAAGAACTATCCCACTCACGATCTTGAGTTGGCGGCAGTTGTCCATGCATTAATAACATGGAGACATCTCTTGTTGGGAAGAAAAGTGGACATATTCACCGATCACAGGAGTCTCGAGTACATCTTCACTCAGCCCAACCTCAACCTCAGGCAAACTCGATGGGTCGAAATGATTCAAGATTACAATCCGAGTATTGAATATATTCCAGGCAAAGCCAATGTCATTGCAGATGCTTTGAGCAGGAAGGCTTATTGCAACAGCTTAATTCTCAAGCCTTTCCAACCGGATCTTTGTGAAGCTTTCCGCAAGCTGAATCTCCAAGTTGTTCCTCAAGGTTTTCTTGCCAACCTCATAGTCTCTCCTACTTTGGAAGATCAAATTCGTGAGGCGCAACTCTTGGATACCATGGTGAAGAAGGTGAAACGTGGTATTGACAAGGGTCTTTCCAAATACAAGTGCTATCGCATTGATGATAGAGACACTTTATTCTTCGAGGACCGCATTGTGGTTCCTAAAGGTGATCTAAGGAAAGTCATTATGAACGAGGCACACAATTCTCTTCTTTCCATTCATCCTGGAAGTACGAAGACGTACCATGATCTCAAGCAGTCGTATTGGTGGACTCGAATGAAGCGAGAAATCGCTCAATTCGTGAATGAATGTGATGTCTGTCGAAGAGTGAAAGCAGAACACCAACGACCAGCTGGTCTCCTCCAACCTCTTGCTATCCCAGAATGGAAGTTTGATCATATCGAAATGGACTTCGTGACTGGATTTCCCAAGTCCAAGCGTGGAAATGATGCTATCTTCGTTGTCATCGACAAGCTTACTAAAGTGGCTCATTTCCTTCCAATCAAAGAATCTATCACAGCAGCTCAGTTGGCAGAGCTATACACCTCCAGGATTGTCTCCTTGCACGGCATTCCACAATTGATATCTTCAGATCGTGGAAGCATCTTCACTTCTAAGTTCTGGGACTCCTTCCAGAAGGCCATGGGCACCAACATTCGCTTCAGCACAGCTTTACATCCTCAAACTAGTGGCCGAGTCGAGCGAGTCAATCAAATTCTTGAAGATATGCTCAGGGCTTGTGTCATTTCCTTTGGCATGAAATGGGAAGATTGTCTTCCATATGCCGAATTCTCCTACAACAACAGCTTCCAAGCGAGTTCAGGCAAGGCCCCATTCGAGATTCTCTATGGAAAGTTGTGCACCGGCGCACGCCTCTTGTTTCCTTTCGTGAGCGGGTGTTGAACGTTCTCGGAATGGACCGAGTCTTGTCAAGTGGCCGTGGTATACCACCGGTAGACTACCTGTCAAGTTTCGTGCCATTTGGAGGTCGTTTGGTGCTCCAACGGTTAACTGGGTAACCGCAAAGTCCTTCTGTGTGTTGCAGCAAAACCCCCCTCCAAACAGCTCAAAAACCCCCTAAGTCACTTTCATGCTCTAGGTCATTCGATCACGATCACGTGGGCGAAAACCGCACTCCATTTGGAGTCTCCTAGCTCCCTCTACCTATAAAAATACATCCCCCTCCAAAATCTCGAGCAAAAACCTCCCCTAACCCTAGCCCGCTCCCCTCGCGCCGCCGGACACGTCCGGCTCGAGCCGGACGAACTGCGCCGCCGCCCTCGCCCACTCACCGCCCGCCACGTGTCCACCCCGCCGCCCTTACGCCCGCGGCCCGCCGAGG
>NC_057796.1:394197162-394213857 GCF_018294505.1 Triticum aestivum
CCGTGCCCGCACCGCCGCACGTGCCGTCTCCGGCGACCGGCCCCGTCTCCCCCGTCTCCGGCCGCCGCCATCGCCTCCTCTTCCCCTCCGTCTCCGGCAGCTCCGGCGACGAGCCGTCACCCGCCTCGACGTCCGCGCCCGATCCAATCTGGGAGGTTGACTTTCTCCCCTCTCCCGAAATATTCCAAGTCTTGAGATATTTACAATATGTGCTCCTATTCATTGCATCATAACTCTCTGCATATAGCTCCGTTTCGTGCGTGTAATATATCGAAATGTTCGTCTATAGATGCTCTTCACTTTGTTCCATTATGCCATGTTCATTTGGGTCCATCTTGATGCCCAAATCTCTGATGCAAGAGTGCTATATGCTGTTAACTGCTGTTACTTATCAGAACTTGAGGATTTGTTATTTTTGTTGCTATTGATATGTGCATCTTATGGGCATGAGCTCTACATGTGTTTTGATGTATGCCATGCCATATTTACAGAGGTGTATGCTATGTATTTTTGTGATCTCTGTGGTGACTAGCACAAGCATGCAAACTAGGCTTCGTGATGTTTCTGATTTCAGAGACTTACTAATTTTGCTAAGTCTGTGACTGCTGTTATTTTGTTGCTATGTATCCATGTGTCTAGAGAGAGATCCATGCTCCTTTTGGTGATGTTCAGTCAGGATGTTTTTTAGATATAGTTGTGCTCTATCTATCCATGCCCCTGTTTGCATATATGGAGTATCCTAGCATGACTCAATCTTGCTCTACTTTTGCTATAAAATGTTCCTACAGATTGTTTACGTGTTATTCAATTTTGCCAAGGTTGTTGTAGTTGTTTCTTTCATTCTATGTATTTTCTCTTGCCATGGATAGCTTCATAAACATGCCATCTTGTTGTAGGTATGCTTGTTTTGTCATGTTTTGCTTTGTGATGAGTGAATCAAGCTCACCAAGATGACTTCATAATACTGTTTCTGCCATGCTCTGTTTTCTGTCAAGTCTGAAACCTGTTAACGAAACTTGCTATGTTTACATGGGTGCCATCATATCTTCTGGTCCTTTTTGGCTCATGGTCAATAAGGGATTTTTGTTCTATGCATTCAGTAGATTCATGCCATGCCTTGTTTTGCTAATAAGTTCCTGTAGCATGTGTTTTGCTTGCTCTGAACATTGCGACCTGATGTTGTTTCTTACATGTCCAGTAATTTCACCAAGTCTGTGAACCTGTTATCTTTTGCACTTTTGCCATGCTTGTTTGAACCTGTTGTGGTGTGATCTAGCCGTAGCTCAGTGTTCATCTTTTGTCAAGCATCTGCTATATATTACTGCCATATACTTTGTTGCTATGTTGGAGTGCTGTAGCATAGTTTCTTGATGTATTTTAAGTGCTATCCTGCTGTTAATCGCAGATTTATGTCATTCTTGTTTTGCTTGCCATTTGCAAACCGTGCATCCGTTTCCGGTGATCTTTATATCGATTTCGACCGAAATCATCTCATCTTTCCAGTGGCATGCTTGGTTTGCCAAGTTACTTCCTTGTTCTTCATTTTTCTTCCGGAGCACGCATATGCATCGCATACCACATCTCGCATATCATACATGTTTTGCATCATGTTGGTTGTGCATTTCCCGTGATTGATTGTGGTTCCGTTGCTTGTGTTCTTGTTTTGGGTGGAGCCGGGAGATGAGTTCGTGAACGAGGAACCTGTTGTGTACGCTTACGAGGATCAAGCTTTCGACAACTCTGAGAACCTTGCAGGCAAGATGACCATACCCTCGAAATCACTTCTATCTTTGCTTTGCTAGTTGTTCGTTCTATTGCCATGCTGCGCTACCTACCACTTGCTATATCATGCCTTCCATATTGCCATGTCAAGCCTCTAACCATCCTTTCCTAGCAAACCGTTGTTTGGCAAAGTTACTGCTTTTGCTCAGCCCTTCTTATAGCGTTGCTAGTTGCAGGTGAAGTTGAAGTTGGTTCCTTGTTGGAACATGGATTTTTGGAATATCACAATATCTCTTATTTAATTAATGCATCTATATATTTTGGTAAAGGGTGGAAGGCTCGGCCTTATGCCTGGTGTTTTGTTCCACTCTTGCCGCCTTAGTTTCCGTCATACCGGTATTATGTTCCTTGAGTTTGCGTTCCTTACGCGGTTGGGTGATTTATGGGACCCCCTTGATAGTTCGCCTTGAATAAAACTCCTCCAGCAAGGCCCAACCTTGGTTTTACCATTTGCCACCTAAGCCTTTTCCCTTGGGTGTTCGCGAGCCCGACGGTCATCTTTATTTAAACCCCCGGACCAGTGCTCCTTCGAGTGCTGGCCCAAACTGGGCGATGTCCGGCGCCCCCTGGGCAACCAGGGTATATGCCAACCCGACGTCTTGCCCATCCGGTGTGCCCTGAGAACGAGATATGTGCAGCTCCTATCAGGGTTTGTCGGCACATTCGGGTGGCTTTGCTGGTCTTGTTTTACCATTGTCGAAATGTCTTGTAAACCGGGATTCCGAGACTGATCGGGTCTTCCTGGGATAAGGTTTATCCTTCGTTGACCGTGAGAGCTTATAATGGGCTAAGTTGGGACACCCCTGCAGGGTATTATCTTTCGAAAGCCGTGCCGGTTATGAGGCAGATGGGAATTTGTTAATGTCCGGTTGTAGAGAACTTTTCACTTGACTTAATTAAAATACATCAACCGTGTGAGTAGCCGTGATGGTCTCTTCTCGGCGGAGTCCGGGAAGTGAACACGGTTTGAGTTATGCATGAACGTAAGTAGTTTCAGGATCACTTCTTGATCATTTCTAGCTTCGCGACCGTTGCGTTGCTTCTCTTCTCGCTCTCATTTGCGTATGTTAGCCACCATATATGCTTAGTGCTTGCTGCAGCTCCACCTCATTACACCATCCTTTCCTATAAGCTTAAATAGTCCTGATCTCGCGGGTGCGAGATTGCTGAGTCCTCGTGACTCACAGATTCTACCAAAACAGTTGCAGGTGCCGACGATGCCAGTGCAGATGACGCAACCGAGCTCAAGTGAGAGTTCGATGAGGAACGTGGTCGTTACTATGTTTCTTTTCCTGATGATCAGTAGTGGAGCCCTGTTGAGGATATAACCATTAGAGTCACCCGCCCAGGAGGGGCCGGGTTACGTTATAATGATCATCACGTGAAGCCCAATACCAAGCTTGCGGAAGGCAGGTCAGTAAATGGGCTTAAGACCCGGAGGCGGCTTAAGGCCCGTAGTGATGAACCGCCGTTATGGCAAGACTTGTAATGTAAGGCAAGAATAGCTAAGAGTCCGAGCCGGACACTGTTATAAGCCGGCCGGAACTCTGAGAGTCGCCGAGGCGTCAACCTCTCTATATAAAGGGACGAGCCGGCGGCGGTTCAGGACGAGCGACAACAGATCGATAGCCAGGCATAGCGATTAAGCTCCCTGGTCATCGAAACCCTAAGTAATACCACCTCAACTGGACGTAGGCTTTTACCTTCACCGTAAGGGGCCGAACCAGTATAATCCTCGTGTCCCTTGTCCTGTTTAACCCCTTTAAGCTTCTGCGATGGCTCCACGACTAAGTCCTAGCACGAGGACATCTGCCGTGACAATTCCACGACAGTTGGCCCCCACCGTGGGGCCAGCGCACGGGGGATTTGAGTTCTTGAAGGGCAGCTTCGAAGGGCTCAAGGGATACGCTGTGGGCCGGATGACCAAGAGTCGCCGCGGCAAGCTCTACATCGACGATGCAAACTGGGGCCCCGACGCCGGCTCAATCGAGTACGGGTACCGGGTCCCCTTCGGCGGAATCCATGTCTTCATTGGCAAGATTGGTGAGCCGGGCCCTGAGCCGGACCTCTGCGCCGATCTCATCAAGACGGCTCAGCGTGCACGACCCGCCCGGGCTCTGCTCTGACGGCGAGTCGTCCACGGAGGACTCTCTGAAGGATCTGGATCTGGCGATGAGACGGCCGCCCGCTCTGACGGCGAGTCGTCCACGGATGAGACAAACTCGTTATATCAACTTCAGGATGGCCGGCTCAGGGGTTGTTCCGATGGCGACAGTATTCTGGACCCCTTTGAGCCGCCGAGCCGGGTTGGAATCTTTATGGCCGGCTCACAACCTGTTCAAAACCCCGCCGCCGGGGCAGGAAGCCATGTGCACTTGCCGGCTCAGGTGCTGATGGATCTCACAGACAAGATGACAGCCTTGTTAACCGCTACGGTCGCCCAGCGGATCAAGCTCAGCACGACGCGGAGGTGGCACAGTTAAAGCTCGATCTAGCAAAAGCCAAGGAGGATCTGGCGGCGGAAGGGATCAGGATGGCTGCAGAGAGGGCGGCTCTCGATGCCCAGACTTAGCTGATTCAAGCGCAGTCTTTCCGGCTCACGATGGATTAGAACGCGTCCAATGAGATCATGAGAAGGAGGCATCAAAAGGCTCAATCTTGACTCCCTCCGATTTACGATCCTCGAAAGCTCTTCAACACGCCTGGTGCAGGGCCCAGTAACCCGCCAGAGATCACGGCGCCCGGGGCTGGAACGCCAATTCAGCCCCAAGTGATGGGGCCTCCCCGGGTGAACACTACCCCGCCTCAGTACGTGCCGATACCACCGGGTCATTATGCCAACCCGTTGGAAAACATGGTCGCCGCGGCGGCGCGACTGGCGGCTAACCCAATCGAGGGCGACTCTCCAACGGCGGTCGAAACCCGCCGGGTCAGAGAACTCCTTCAGACGGCTCTGGCGCAACAAGAGGCATATTCTTATAGCCGGGACAGGATTCATTCAACCCCTCGTCCAGGCCGGAGCCCGAGTTATAGCAGGCACATGGTCTCAGCGACCAGCTCAAGCAATGTCCGACGCCGTGACTTGCCTCCAGGCCACGGCCCGGTTCATAATGGAGCTTTCAACGCGGTAGACCAAGACAGAGCACGGCAAGAGGCGGAGCAGGCGCCTCAGTTGACGGCTTACCAGCCCCTCCCGGTTTATCCGACGGCTTCTATCGAAGCGGGTATACCTACGAGGACCAGAGGTGTCCCCTGTCTGGTGCTGGCTCTCCGTAATGAACGTATGCCCAAGGATTTCAAAGGACCTAGGAAGGTACCTAATTACACGGCTGATTTACAACCCGGGGCATGGATCGAGAGCTACGAGATGGCTATGGAGTTGCTGGAGGTCAGCAAAGCGGCAATGGCCAAATACTTCACCATGATGTTGGATGGAACTGCCCGCACTTGGTTGAAAGGACTGCCGCCTAATTCTATCGGGTCGTGGGCGGAGCTAAAAGCCCGGTTCATCCAAAACTTCAAAGATACATGTAGGCAATCTATGTCAATTGTGGATTTGACTAACTGCAAGCAGCAAGAGGGTGAGTCTACAACCCATTGGGTTCGCCGGGTCAAAGAGATAATACATTCGTCTGATAAGATGGATGCCGGCTCTGCAGTCTTAATGTTGGAGCAGAATTGTCGTTTTGCGCCCCTGAAGATGAAGCTCGGGCGGCTCAAGCGCGATTGCAATGATATGGGTACGCTGATGGCTGCTCTGGTCAAGTACGCCGACTCTGATAGTACCAAGGATCCCGCGTCGGATGATGAAAGGACAGGGAAGGGAAAACGGAATGGCAATGGCAAGGGCCCCCAGCATAACGCGGCGAACCAGGGAGGTAACAAGCGTAAGGCTGAGGGCAGTATGGAGTTTGTGGCCAACGCCAATTCACAGGGTAAGAACCACCGGCATAAGGGGAGACCACCTCCCCGTGCCGGCGGGTCAGGCCCAACGCTTGAGTAGTTGTTGAATGAGCCTTGTCCAAGGCATGGCTCTAGGGAAAAGCCGGCCACTCATCTATGGAAGGACTGCGCGATCATGAAGGCCTTAAAAAATTCCGATGCTTTCAATAGCAACAGTGGCCCGGGCAGCGGCTCAGGCGCCGGCGGCTTTCATGGCCCGGGCGGCGGTTCAAATTCCAATTCTCAGAATGTTCAAGGGGGCCTTAATCAGCAGTCCGGCCAGGGTCATCAGCAGCAGCATCAGGGGGATACCAGACTACTCCAAAGCAGCTCAATGGCGGGCAGTATCATGTGTTTACTACCAGTCTGTGCAAGCGAGAGCAGAAGCTCCATAAAAGGGCTGTGAATGCTGTTGAGCCGGCGGTTCCACGCTATTTAAGATGGTGTGAGCAGCCTATTGTGTGGAGTAGGAAAGATCATCCTCCCCGGGTTGATAATCCGGCCCACCTGGCCTTGGTGGTGGCTCCTTAGGTTGGGGGGTATAAATTCACTAAAGTGCTCATGGACGGAGGCAGCAGCATCAACATCCTCTATTATGAGACCTTCCGTCGTATGGGTTTGACTGATAAAAACCTCAGCCAGTCCAATACTGTTTTCCATGGCGTGGTGCCCGGCAAGTCGGCATATCCAGTCGGTAAGATCGAGCTGGAAGTGGCCTTTGGAGATGAGTACAACTACAGGGCGAAAAAACTAACCTTTGAGGTGGTCAAGATAAGAAGTCTGTATCATGCTTTATTTGGGCGGCCGGCTTACGCCAAGTTCATGGCACGGCCGTGTTACGTGTATTTGCAGCTCAAGATGCCGGGTCACAATGGGACCATTACGGTTCATGGCAGCCGAAAGATAGCCTTGGAGTGTGAGGAAGGTGACGCGGCTTACGCGGAATCTGTTTGTGCAACAGAGGAGTTGAAGTTTTACAAGGACAACGTTGACCCGGCAGATATGACGTCTTTGAAAAAGCCAACCACGGAGCATGAGCCAGTAATGAAATTTAAATCTGCTGATGAGACTAAACTTGTTGATTTTGTTCCAGGTGACTCATCTCAGCAGTTCAGCATAAGTGCCAATCTGGATCCAAAATAGGAAGGCGCGCTCATCGAGTTCATCCGTGAGAACAGGGACATCTTTGCATGAAAACCTTCTGACATGCCGGGTGTACCTAGAGAACTCGCTGAGCACACTCTCAATATTGATCCGAAATTTAAGCCGGTCAGGCAATTCCTCCGGCGGTTTAATGAGGAGAGGCGGAAAGCCATTGGTGAGGAGGTAGCCCGGCTCTTGGCGGCCGGGTTTATTGTTGAAGTTTTTCATCCAGAATGGTTAGCTAACCCTGTGCTCGTGCTCAAGAAGAACGGCACCTGGCGGATGTGTGTGGACTACACGGATTTAAACAAAGCTTGTCCGGCTGATCCTTTTGCTCTCCCCCGTATTGATCAAATTATTGATGCTACGGCGGGTTGTGAGCGCTTATGTTTTTTGGATGCTTATTCTGGATACCATCAGATTAAAATGGCAGTTAAGGACCAGGAGAAGATGGCGTTCATCACTCCCTTTGGAGCCTTCTGTTATGTGTCTATGCCTTTTGGGCTCAAGAGTGCATAGGCAACTTACCAGCGTTGCGTGCAGAATTATCTTCATAACCAGATTGGGCGCAACGTTCATGCCTATGTGGATGATATCGTGGTTAAATCCAGGGAGAAGGAGACCTTGATAGATGATCTTAGAGAAACCTTTGATAATCTCCGGGTTTACAAGATGATGCTTAACTCGGTCAAGTGTGTTTTTGGTGTTCCTGCAGGCAAGCTCTTGGGTTTTCTGGTTTCTCACAGAGGCATTGAAGCTAACCCAGAAAAGATCAAGGCAATCACCTCTCTGGCTAAGCCAGCGTGCATAAATGACGTCCAGCGTCTAGCGGGTCGCATCGCTGCTTTGAGCCGGTTTATAAGCCGCTTGGGTGAAAAGGCCATGCCACTGTACCAGATGATGAAGAAAACAGATGACTTTATCTGGAATGATGCTGCTAATGCTGCTTTTGAGGATTTGAAGAGACAGCTGGCTGAGCCCCGGTCCTTGCTGCTCCTGTGGACAAGGAGCCCTTATTGCTATATGTAGCCGCTAACACACGAGCCGTCAGTGTGGCTGTGGTAGTGGAGCATAAGGAAGCGGGTAAGGAGTATCCGGTTCAGCGGCCGGTTTACTACGTCAGCGAAGTACTCATTGAGTCCAAACAACGGTATCCACATTGGCAGAAGCTTGTTTATGGGGTATTCATGGCAAGCCGGAAGCTTAAGCATTATTTCCAGGGTCACCCTATCACTGTGGTTAGTTCTGCTCCCCTAGGATATATCATCCAAAATAGAGAAGCCACAGGAAGAGTTGCTAAGTGGGCTATAGAACTTGGGCCTCATGGTCTAAAATACGTGCCGTGCACTGCTATCAAATCTCAAGCATTGGTGGATTTCATCAACGATTGGACAGAGCTGCAGGTGCCTGAAGAGAAACCGGATAATACATACTGGACTATTCACTTCGACGGGTCCAGGCAATTGGAGAGCTCGCGGGGCTGGAGTTGTATTAGCTTCCCCTCGAGGTGACAAGTTTTGCTATGTGCTACGATTGATGTTTCCCTGTACTAACAATGCAGCTGAGTACGAGGCCTTGCTCCATGGTCTTCGGATGGCTAAGGAGATGAGCTTAAGCCGGGTAAGGTGCTTTGGCGATTCAAATTTAGTGGCCCAACAAGTGTCAGGCAAGTGGGATTCCAAGGACCCCCTCATGGCGGCTTATCGCCGCGAAGTTGATGCCATTGCTGGACATTTTCAGGGTTACCAAGTAGAGCACATCGATCGCAGGAAGAACGAGGCGGCTGATGCATTAAGCCGGCTGGGCTCTCAGCGGAAGCCGGTGCTGCCTAATACTTTCTTGGACATTCTGCATAACCCTTCTGTTATGTTGCCTCAGAGGAAGACTTGGCTGTTCCTGACCCGGAAGCGCAGTTGGTGGCGGCTCTCCACATTATCCCAGATTGGACAGTACCATACTTGGCTTACATGACCCGGGGAGAATTGCCTGAAGATGAAACTTTGGCCAGACAAATAACCCGGCGGTCTAAGTCAATGATAATTATCAATGGCGAGCTGCATCGCCGCAGTGTCACTGGAATTTTCCAGCGTTGTGTTTCCCCTGAGGAAGGTCAAGAAATTTTACGTGAGATCCACGAGGGGGATTGTGGCCATCACGCCGGCTCAAAATCCCTTGTGGCCAAGGCTTTTCGTCATGGTTTTTATTGGCTGACGGCTCATGCTGATGCAGAGGACTTGGTTAGTAAATGTGACGGTTGCCAGAGGTTCTCGCGACGGGCTCATGTGCCGGCTCAACAATTGAGGATGATTCCAATCACTTGGCCATTTGCGGTCTGGGGGCTTGATATGGTTGGGCCTTTTAAAAGATCCAAGGATAAGAGGACCCACCTCTTGGTGGCGGTCGACAAGTTCACAAAGTGGGTTGAAGCAGAGCCAGTTAGTAAGTGTGACGCAGCCACAGCAGTTCAGTTCATGAAAAGGGTGATATTTCGCTTTGGTTTTCCACACAGCATTATAACTGACAATGGTACCAATCTGTCTAAAGGCGCCATGGAGGAGTTTTGTCAACGAGAGCATATTTGGCTTGATGTTTCATCAGTGGCTCACCCTCAATCCAATGGTCAAGCTGAGAGAGCCAATCAGGAAATCTTGAAGGGCATCAAGCCCCGGCTTTTAGTCCCTTTGCAACGGACGCCGGGTTGTTGGGTGGAGGAGTTACCCTCCGTGTTATGGAGCATCAATACTACTCCTAATAGGTCTACGGGTTACACGCCTTTCTTCATGGTTTATGGAGCGGAGGCGGTCCTCCCTAGCGACATCCGTCATGACTCGCCTCAAGTGGCGGCTTATGTTGAGGCGGATAATGAGCAGGCGCGTCAAGATGCTCTTGACTTGTTGGATGAACAGCGTGATGTGGCAGCAGCTCGCTCGGCGATTTACCAACAAGACCTGCGCCGCTATCACAGCCGCCGGGTTAAGTCCAGGGCTTTTCAGGAAGGTGATCTGGTGCTCCGGCTCATCCAAGATCAAACAGATGCACACAAGTTATCCCCGCCTTGGGAAGGGCCCTTTGTGATCAGCAAGAACTTGCACAACGGGTCATACTACCTTATCGATGTTCGGGAGCACAAGGATTCACGTAAGTCGGAGGAAGAGACCCGTCGGCCGTGGAACATAGCTCAGCTTCAGCCTTATTACACTTGAGCCACCGGCTCTAATAATGTACATATTTCTATAGCCATGTATATATTATGATAAATAATAAAGCAGGACCTCTGTCCTTTTTTCCTCCAAAGGTAAATGTGTTATTATTATTTCCATTACAACATTACATGGTCACTTGGAGGTGGATCCGTCTTATGATCGTATTCGAATCTAGCCGTTAATGATATGATCACTTGGGGGCTTCCTGTTCAAACATAGGTCGTATTCGAACCAAAGAGAACATAGCTGTCGATACCCACTTGATTGGCAAATTGCCGAGCTCATTGGGGCGTTTTTTCTTGATCATATTTGAATCATAGCGCAACCCCCTTTGAGAACCGACGTGGATCGTATTCGATCCAGTGTCGTTAAACAACTCTCAAGGTCATTTGGGGGCTTCCTGTTCAAACATAGGTCGTATTCGAACCTAAGAGAACATAGCTGTCGGTACCCTCTTGATCGGCAACGCCAAAGCCACTGGGGGCTATATGATCTCATTCGAATCTTAGCTTAACCCCTTTGGGACGGCTCTCTGGTCGTATTTGAATCAGAAGCCCCTAAGTTTTTGATCTTTTGGTTTGCAACAAGTTCTTTTGGTCATATCAAAAGTGTGCACGGGTGGTTCTTACTCCACCGGCTTAACTTTGATTAAGAATGTTGATAGCACACAATAAGCATTATAGGTGCTGGTGAACCGGAGTTGAGTTTTCAACCTCATTATTTGGGTTACATGAACCGGAAGTATACTTGAAGCTTGCAGGTATGCTATTATGGTTATCCCGAAGATATGATTGAGAGCCGGTCCTTTATGACCTTGATTCATATTCCGGGTTATATGTAAAATATATGACTCTCCATGCGGTAAGCCGCCTAGAGACTTGTGATTTGTTTTCCTATGCAGGACAATTAAAGACAACACTTTAAGCTTAAGGATAGTAAATGATCAAACATAACCCAGAGGAATATAAAAGAGCAGCTTCAACAGAGTTAAGCGCTGCACGCGTGCACGATGGCACGACAAAATCAAGTGTTTGTCCTACTCTATTACAAGACTCCCCGAGTCCAAAAGGTGAGGCATTGTTTTTAAGACATAACCATGAGCCGCCTAAGAAATCAAAGTGCTTGTTGGGTTGAAGCTCCCGGCTCATCCCTCTCTGCTCCTCCGGCTGTTTCCATGACCTGGAAGGTTGATGATTTCCAGTCAATGCCACTCAAGGCTTCAAATTGAGCCTCATCATCAATTAACCCGGTTGGGTCAACTTCTGGGGTGAAGGTATGCTTACGAGTCGGAGGGATCAGGGTGACTGCTTCATAGCGTGGAGTTGGGATCCTCTGATTTTCTGCGTCATAGCCTGGTTGATACTTGGTAAGGTCTGTGTCATTCCCAATCACGGAGGCCACCGGGCGCACGCTCTTCACACAGGCGGCGAAGTCTTTCTAGTCAAAGGGGGTGCCGCCTTCCTTCAGGCTGGGGTATCCAAGAGCGATGTCGGCCGGGTCTAGCTCTGGTAGAAATGCCTTGGCCCGGCTCAGAGCAGCTATAGCTCCGGCTCTTGCAGAAGCCCGTCTCGACTCTTGGAAGCGCTGAGGAAGTACGGCAAGCCGCCTGAGTACATCTGCCAGGTGAGTGGGAACTTCATTGGACAGAGCCACAACGGCTAAAGCACGTTGTGACCCGGTGTAAAGTTGCTCCACCAAAGTGTAAACCGCCTTCAGCTTGGTCAGCACGCTCTGGTTGAGTTGGAACTCCTGGGACCTGCATTACAAAGTCAAGTGAGCTGTTGGCAATTGAGATGTTTCTGGGAACTAAATGATGTAAAGTGATTAGAAATTTACCAAAGATTGCAGAAACCATCTGCGAGACATGGCATTTTACGCCGGACAGCTCGGCGGTTCTTTCAGTAAGAGCAGCCTCCGCTTGTTCGGCCCGGCTGAGCAAGGCAGTCTTCTCATCGGCCCAGCCTTTTCTTTCTGTTTCAAATTTTTTCTTCAGTTTTTCTTGTGCAGAGACACCGAATTCAAATTTGGCATTGGCCTTTTGGGTCTCATTTTCCTGAGTCTTCAGGCGGTTCTTCAGATCAGAGATTTCCGATTCAAATTTCTTGCAGGCAGCCTGTACAAATTCCGGGTTACAGTTTGGGTGATTATCATGCAACATTAAAGTTCCAAGCCCTTTGCAGGCAAAGACACTTGGCACTTGGGGGCTAATGTAGACTGAGAAGTTCTATTTACAGTGCCGGTTCATGAAAATAAGTCCCAAGCACTTTGCAGGCAAAGGTGCTTGGCACTTGGGGGCTAATATGTCAAGTTGTTCTACTACTTGGTTAAAGTAAGGAAAGAATCGGGTGAACTATGTTGTTTAAGCCGGCCCTTGAGTGGTACCAGGTAAGCCGGTTTTCTTGCAGTAGTTATTAAGCCGGTATTAAGTCTACAACATATTCTATCATAAGTAATAGACTTGGGGGCTAGCATGGTAAGGATGACTATGGAGTAAGCAAGAGAGTTGCACCTCAGATTTTTGCTGTATCTGCTTCACCATGTCAATTTCCAGGTCCCGGCTGTTGTGCACTTGACCAATATAACCAGCGACAATATCTCCAATGCTCAAGTTAGCATAGTCAGTGATATCCAGCCTGGCCCTGCGGCGCTCCAGCAGTTCTTCCTTGGCAGAGCATCTAGCCAGCACAGTGGGTCTTCCCGGCTCGACAAACTCTGTCCGGGTGATTACAACGTCTGGGTCATCAGCCGGTTGAGCTGGGCTAGGGATCTCCGGGTTATCAGAACCCTCCATGACTTGTTCTTCAGTTGGAGCGGTGGTTTCAGGAGCTGAGGCAGACGGCGGCTCATGAGCAGAAGCCTCCGGTTCAGTTAAGACCGGCTCTTCGACCGGTTTACTTTTCTATGCCCTCTTGCTGAGCTTTGCTTGTGCACTGAAACTTAAAAGGTTAGTGCAAAAACATGAGTAAGATAAGCACAAAATAAGCTGATCATTATTACCCGGGTGCGGTCTTGAAAGCCGGCAAGTTAGATTGCATGGAGTCCCCGGAGGAAGGTGAAGTTTCCTGATAGTTTGAATCAGAAGAATTGAGTGGTTGATGAGTGACGCCCGCCAAAGGATGAAAAGGATATAAGTTGGAGATAACCTCGGTCTGGCGCTTCTTTGATGCTTCAGGTAAGCCGGAGGAGAGGTCTGCATCCTTGTTGGTCCGGGTTTGCCTCCGGCTCTCATCAATCTGTCGCTTCAAAAGAAATTGAGGATCTTGATAAGCTAAAGGATGTGAAAATCTTACTTTCCGGGTTACTCTTTGGACTTTCCGCCTTGGCAAGGGCTCCGAGTCGGAGGAAAGTATAGCTACCTCTTCAATCACCGGGTTGCTTGCTCCGGTGTCCTCCTGCTGATAATCAGTGTCAATAAGGTGGTTAAAAACAAACAAAAAACAAAAGAAGAGCCTAAAAGAATCAAGGCCTACCTCTGACTCGGAGGTGTCATCCAGCTGAAGCAGGTCTGAGGCGCTAGGCTGACTCCCCTTCTTGCGGGGAGCAGCTCTCCTGGCGGCTTTTTTAACCTTCCTGGCTTTTTTAGCAGCCTCATGGTCATACCTGACCTTCCAGAACTTATCATTAGCCTGAAAAATACAACAAAGGTTTCTTGAAGTTAAGACGAAAATTGTTAAAATGGAAAGTAAGGTGCTCAGATCAGTAGCTTACCGCCGGAGCCGGGTTAGCTTTGCATAAGGGACTTAAGCCTGTCCTCCCACAATCTGCTAAGCTCTCGTTTAGAAGGGACTTGGTCATGTCATCAACGACGTCCTCAGGTAAGTCGTTGGGGCTGTGCCGAAGAGGATCATCCTTCCGGCCCGTGCAATCACACATTAAGCCGGGGCGGCGGCTTAGAGGAATCACCCGCCAAGCAATCCAGACCCGGACCAGATCAACGCCGTTAAGGCCGTTTCCCAGAAGAGCTTTAATCTTGTTGATGGTGGGGATAAGTGGTTGACGCTCAGCTTGAGATAATTTGTCTGGCAGGGGGTGATTTGACTCCAGACGCAGGGCGCGAAAGCCGGGCAGAGGGTTCTCGTTAGCCGGAGAGGTGTCCTGGCAGTAGAACCATGTCTGGTTCCAGTCTTTTGGGTGGCTTGGCGGCTCAGAATAAGGAAAAAGACAATCTCTCCGTCGTTGGATTGAAATTCCGCCAAGTTCCAAGCTAGGCCCGTTGGCACACTCGTTCTGGCGGTTCAGATAAAACAGCTCCCTAAAGAGCAGTAGGCTGGGCTCTTCTCCAAGGTACACCTCACATAATACTTGGAAGTTACAAATGTTCGACACGGAATTGGGTCCAATGTCTTGAGGTCGCAGATCGAAAAAGTGCAGAACATCTTTGAAGAATTTTGAGCCGGGAGGTGCAAAACCCCGGCTCATGTGATCAGCAAATATAACAACCTCTCCGTCTCTTGGTTGAGGTCTTTCTTCGGACGGGTCAGGGGCACGATAGGACATGACCTCCTTCTAAGGCAGGTAACCCGTCTTCACGAAGTCATCTAAGGTATCATCAGTAATGTTGGATCTCACCCAGTTGCACGTAATGGGTGCCTTGGGAGCCTTGGGCGGCATTGTGAAAGACGGAAGCCTATGACAAAAGAAAATTTCCGGTTCAAATTTAAGCCAGAGGAAGATTTCAGTTTAGTATTCAAGATGGCGGCTTATGAAGGGGCGTAATGATATATGGCTAATTGTGTCGGGTTATCTAAGCCGATGTGGATATCATAAGTAATTCAAGTTGTTTAAAACTCTATTATGAATGAGCCGGAAATTTCACAAAGCATGGCCTCTTTTAAGCCGGCGATATGAGCCGCCATGGCTAACAGATGCAGTTTTTTGTCTAAGTGTTGCACAAACAAGTTTCGCAGATTGCAGGGATTATTTTGGATCAAACGATCGTCTAGAAAGGAAAAATTTCTAGACCTAAAAACTGATACAGAGAAGTTCATAAGCTCTAAATGAGGTCTTTTTGCGGACAAAGGGGATTTACTAGCATAAAAATGAGTGAGAAACTACTACCGCAGGGAGTTTGTACCTTTTTGGATCAAAAGGAACCTCGGTGGCGGAACTGTAAAGAAATCGCGATGAACTATGAAGAACACAGAGAACTCGCGAGCCCTAATGCGGATCTAAGGTACGGGACTGCGAGGACTTACTGGTGCTGATGAGCAGCAGAGGTGCGCCGCAGGTTTCTGGTCAACACAGGTTGATGCAGCGGCCTTGGTCGGTGAAGACGAGGCGCGCGGCGGCGGCGGCGGAGTTCGGGCTCTGGAACGTCAGAGGAGGAAGACGATGGAGGAGAAGAGTGACGAAGGCTTATGGGCCAGGCCTATTTATAAGGGACGACTGGTAAATGGGCGCGAGAAACGAGGAGGCTGAAGACGTGATTATCTTGCCGCAGAAACGCCTCGATTTTCTGGATGGTCATTAAAGATAAGATCCGTTGGGATATGACAGAATAAAAAATGAATTTAATGGAAGATGACGTCATGGCGGGTTACCAAGAATCCAGAAGATGACGTCATGGCGGGTTATAACCTTTGCACAAGCAGAAGCCGGAAGATCTTGAAGATTGACGTGAACCGGTTCAAATCAATCTGGGGCCTAATGTTGAGGATATAACCATTAGAGTCACCCGCCCAGGAGGGGCCGGGTTACGTTATAATGATCATCACGTGAAGCCCAGTACCAAGCTTGCGGAAGGCGGGTCAGTAAATGGGCTTAAGACCCGGAGGCGGCTTAAGGCCCGTAGTGATGAACCGCCGTTATGGCAAGACTTGTAGTGTAAGGCAAGAATAGCTAAGAGTCCGAGCCGGACACTGTTATAAGCCGGCCGGAACTCTGAGAGCCGCCAGGGCATCAACCTCTATATATAAAGGGACGACCCGGCGGCGGTTCAGGACGAGAGACAACAGATCGATAGCCAGGCATAGCGATTAAGCTCCCTGGTCAACGAAACCCTAAGTAATACCACCTCAACTGGACGTAGGCTTTTACCTTCACCGTAAGGGGCCGAACCTGTATAATCCTCGTGTCCCTTGTCCTGTTTAACCCCTTTAAGCTTCCTAGCTGCGATGGCTCCACGACTAAGTCCTAGCACGAGGACATCTGCCGTGACAATTCCACGACAAGCCCAGTTGGGACGATCGGGGATCTAGCATTTGGGGTTATCTTATTTTCATTTGGTTTTGACCGTAGTCGGTCTATGTGTGGATTTTGGATGATGTATGAATTAATTTATGTATTTTGTGAAGTGGCGATTGTAAGCCAACTCTCGTTATCCCATTCTTGTTCATTACATGGGATTGTGTAAAGATGACCCTTCTTGCGACAAAACCACAATGCGGTTATGCCTCTA
The DNA here is from genome assembly GCF_018294505.1 of Triticum aestivum. Lineage (NCBI taxonomy): Eukaryota > Viridiplantae > Streptophyta > Magnoliopsida > Poales > Poaceae > Triticum > Triticum aestivum. Next base: position 394,213,630 of record NC_057796.1, read on the forward strand.
AGTCGTGCCTCGACACGTGGGAGATATAGCCGCATCGTGGGCGTTACAATGATGCAACCAGACAAGCTTGCACCCATGTTTTCAAGTCTGCTCTGCGACAGTATCGGTATAACTTGAGGAAAACTCACTTTGAAGGCAAGGCTAACAGTGAACTTTCCCAAACATCTCCAGTGGAAAATATATCGGATGAAGACTGGAGGGGCGTTGTTAAACACTGGCCTGATCCGA
>NC_057796.1:394214178-394224247 GCF_018294505.1 Triticum aestivum
TATATGTGATCAGATCACATGTTGAAGTCCTATTTACGCATGTGCCACACAAATCTATCTTCTTGTAGGTGAACTGTTCAAAGAACAAGGCCAACCGTACGAAAGTGAAATTCCAACAGACGACAGGATCTCGTAGCTATATTGCACACTGCGAGGCTCTTGTAATTAGCTGTTGTTTCACTCTTTTTGCTGTACCATATTATCAGATCTATATTGACTAGTTCGAAATGCAGAGGAAAGCCCGCAAGGACCAAAAAGTACCTGAACCAAATGCTGTGGAAATCTTCAAGGACTGTCACACCAGCAAGAAGAAGGGCATGACTACACCAGTCAAAGCCGCTGTTGTAAGTCCTTAATCCTCATGCCTTTTAACTACTACTTACTCTGACTTGTGCCTTGAACTGCATGGTTTGCAGCCAATGTCTATTACTCTTTTCAATTTTATACACAATTGTCTTAGTGTATCATTGCACCTTACAACGTTTAAAAGAGAGGAGTGATGTTCCTTTGATCTTGACCCGTAATCTAGTTCCGTGCTGCACTTGCCCACACAACGTTACAATTGCCTGTTTGTCTGTTCTCAGTTGTTTTGTGATATGAATGATGTCATACTATGCTTACCGTATTATAAACTTCGTCTCTTTATCCTTAGCCCTCAATACAATGTGAAGAAATAGACAATACATTAGCGATGGTACATGGTCATATGTTTGGAACCTGGTTTTATTATGTACTTTGCAATAAAATACAACTAATATTTTACATGGGTTCACCAGAATAAGTTCTGTATATAGACCAAAGCTATTTTGTTTGGTTTTGCTGCCTCCTTAATATCTTCTGTTCTAGTACTACTAATGTAAAACCTCAACTTTTCAGCAAGCTATGGAAAAAATGGTGGAACCGCCACCTTCAGCAACTATAACCGCAATGTCAGCTCTTGCTGCAGTGGGTCCGTACCTGTCCACTAACAGTGCCAAAAGCACGTTCCTGCGTAATACTGGGTTGGTTGTTAAGGCAATATCGTCCAAACTGCCTCATGATCAAGATATGCATGCTCAAAGCAATGTTGTATCTGCGCTCCAGACACAAGTCCATTCCCTAATAGAGACCCTTTGTGAAACAAGGAGAAACATTGCTCAATGTCGTCAAGATATGCATGGTTTTGAAACCAGACTATCAGACATTTGCTATGTTGTTCAGGAGCCTAGGGGAAATGAAGGCGAGGGTTATGGTGCTCCATCCGACAATACAACATGAAAACGTAACAGTCAGGTCAAATGAACTGAGCTTCTGAACTTCTGGTGGTGCATTTATCTGCTAGACTGTTAAGTTTTATGCCAACCTTCCTTTTGTTATATAGTTGTAATTTGTTTTGATGCGATACAAAATTTATTCTTAACGTGCAGCCACCGGCTGAAGAAAACAGCAAGCCATTTTTGTATAGTGTAGGGTGTGCCCTATATTTGCACCGGTGGCGATCTTTGATGCCGAGTGGATGTAATCTGTGGAATCGCCTTAATAGCCTAGCGTTAGTTTCGGTCTTATTTATTTCCTAGTCTTCTTTTTCCCTGGTTTGCTAGTGGCCGCAACTACCATGGGCCATATACGGGCCATAGGATCCATGGGTGTCCTACGGGCCGTCGATAAATGGGCCTGTAATCGGTGGGCCTCGGGCAATCGGATAAATGGGTCTACATGGGCCGTAATCGGGCATAATTGGTATCGGCCCAGCATGGTAACAGGCCGTTAACAGGCCGTAGGACAGCAAAGGCTTAATTCTGTCACAGGCATAACGGGTCGTTAATGGGCCAGAATATAGGACGGGCTGGAAACGGCGCAACGGGTTAACAGGCCAGAAACGGGCCGACTCTTGCCATGGGCCGAATTTGGCCCATTAGGGTAACATGCCAGTAACGGGCCGACTCTTGCCATGGGCCGAATTTGGCCCATTAAGGGAACAGGCCAGTAACGGGCCGGAAGTAATCGAGGGCCGAAAAGGAGCCCAAGAACGTATGGGCCGTCAATAGGCCGAAAGCTAACACGGGCTGGAAACGGCCCATGTAAATCACGGGCCATTAACGGGTATAAAGAAAATTACTGTTCATTATGGGCTAGAGTCACTGTGGGCCTATAAAGGGCCGAAAGATACAAAGGCCTCATATGGGCCGAAAGACGTCGTGGGCCATACATGGGCCGAAAGTGAAATGGGCTGGTGTTATATTCGACGGCCCACATGACGTTGTTGGGCCGATTTCCTTCAGGGCCTAACGGGACGTGAGTTAACGGGCCGTAAAATGGGCTATTTGCGAAGAGACCGTTAACAGTCTTTTCATGGGCCAGCCCGTTAACTTTTGACCAAGTCAAACGGGCCTGCTTTGTAAGCTAAATGGGCAGTGGTGGGCCGTGGCACGTGTCGACATATCATAGGCGCCTATCTCACCCACTGACGAGCTGACACGTGTTTCGTCCGGCCAATAAGAATTTTACACGTGGAAATTTCCCATTGGTCGGGGCTGTTAACGGGCTATCGGATCCAAAACCTGACCCGATAGCTTAACGGCGTTCCGTTACGGTGCATGCCACGTGTCGGTCACCCTTGACGAAAGCACTTCTGTGACGCGCGATTTATCGTCATGGAAGTGGACACTTCCGTGATGATAATTTTGTTATGGATGTACATGGAACACTTCTACGACAGCACATGTATGACTACTTGATTCTGTCATAAAATCGTCATGGATGTACATGCATGACAAAAAACGTGACCTACTGTGAAAAACACGTATCATCACGGAAGTGTATTTTTTTGTAGTGATAGGAACATGTATAAGTCATGAAGAAAGCAATAGCAATATACTAAACGATCAAGTGCTAAGCTAACGGAATGGGTCAAGTCAATCACATCATTCTCCTAATAATGTGATCCCGTTAATCAAATGACAACTCATGTCCATGGTTAGGAAACTTAACCATCTTTGATTAACGAGCTAGTCAAGTAGGGGCATACTAGTGACACTATGTTTGTCTATGTATTCACACATGTATTATGTTTCCGGTTAATACAATTCTAGCATGAATAATAAACATTTATCATGATATGAGGAAATAAATAATAACTTTATTATTGCCTCTAGGGCATATTTCCTTCAGACACGCCCGTGTCGTCATGTGCGACGTGTCAAGAACCGGCTGGGTCTGGGGCGTCGGCCCCACAGAGCAATGACGGCTCCAGTAGTCCCGCGCGGGCCCGTGAACGTGGGTCGCCATCGCCAACCGACAACCTGCGGGAGACCACAGATCCACAGCAGGCTGAGCGCGCGGCTGTCGAGGGAGATTTGCCGCCGCCATCCGTGTCAGTACGAGGAACGGGATCCTCTGTGGCTGCTTCCCGGATCTGCTGTGGCTACACCAACTATAACCACATGAGTCACTCGTTCACAGCGATGTATTTCCAAACCACTAGTACCCAAGGATGGCACAGTTAGGTATGATAAGCACCAAGGGCATGGTATTCAAGACTGAGTCTTAAGTTACAACAGCTTGGATTCTGTCCATCAAAGGGAGATACTTCCTTATTCTTCTTCAAGAAAGGCAAGGTGATCATATACATGCTTATTTATGTTGATGACATAATTGTAGCAAGTTCCTCACAAGATGCCACGTTAGCTTTGCTAAGAAACTTAAAAAGCGAATTTGCTTTGAAAGATTTGGGAGAGTTGCACTACTTCCTAGGCATTGAGGTAAAGAAGGTGCAAGATGGTATTTTACTCACTCAAGAGAAATATGCCTCTGATATTTTGAGTCGTGTAGGAATGAAGGATTGTAAACCTTCTAGTACACCTATGTCAACCACAGAAAAGTTGTCATTGAATGAGGGCAAACTGCTAAGTCCAGAAGAAGGAACAAAATATCGAAGTATAGTTGGAGCACTTCAATATCTTACACTGACAAGACCTGACATATCTTTTTCAGTTAATAAGGTCTGTCAGTTTTTGCATGCACCAACCTCTTTACACTGGACAGCTGTGAAGAGAATACTGAGATATATTCAGGGAAGCATGGGAGTAGGACTAAGCATATGCAGGTCTCCGTCAACTACAGTAAGTGCCTTCTCTGATGCAGATTGGGCAGGATGTCCAGATGACAGGAAGTCCACAGGGGGCTTTGCAGTGTTTCTTGGCTCCAATCTTGTGACATGGCAAGCAAAGAAGCAAGCAACTGTCTCAAGATCCAGCACTGAGGCAGAGTACAGGTCACTAGCAAATGCTACTGCTGAGGTAATGTGGGTGGAAACGCTACTTCATGAATTGGGTGTCTACAGGCCACATGTGTCACGCTTATGGTGTGATAATCTAGGAGCAATGTATCTTTCTGCAAATCCTGTGTTTCATGCAAGAACGAAACATATAGAGATTGTTTTTCATTTTTTCCGAGAAAGAGTTGCTCAGAAAAAGTTAGAGATAAGGTTCATTCCAACTGGAGATCAAGTAGCTGACGGTTTCACTAAACCACTGCAAGTTCGACTGCTCCAAGCCTTCAGAAACAATCTAAACCTTGATGTGTTGAGATTGAGGGAGGATGTTAACAGATAGGCTTGTAGCTTTGTAACATGACATATGTGTCACGGTTGTGTATGTGTGCGCATTGTGTAATCTAGGCAGGTGGTTAGAGTAGATATGATCTCATCTCATGTATAGCTTGGAGTATGGGTCAAGACTACCAACTACCTGCCGATCCTTGTAAACTTGTTGAGCTATATAACATGCACGCGTCCTTGCAGGATTGCATACGCTTCCACAATCGTAGCTTTTACACGCATCAGCTACTACTTCATTGTTAGAAACCTGAGGATAGACACAAGAGATTAGGCACATGTAAAAGAATGCGCCATAAAGAAAAAGAGATATAGAAAACTAAAGCATGTCCTTTTCAAAAGTGAAATATGAATAACGAGTTATCATCTGGATTGGCATGCATGTCTTGACAGTGGGACTGCTGCGAAGAAAATGGTCAACTGGACATTATGATGGCACTTCAGGTCTCAAAACGATGTATTGCCCAATTTATAGTTGTGCATTTTATCAGTTAATCATTGCCGCTAGTACAAAACCAGATAATGGAAGCTAGTTCAGAAAAACACGGTACTCTTAGATGAAGAGTCCATGCTAAAAGACATGTTGACAGTTTTTAGCAGGATTACAAATTGCTACCACAAGACTGTACGACTGGAGGAACAGGTTCAAGTAGCTAACCTTCTACAGAGATCTGCGCCAATTACAAACAAATAATACTAGTTCCACTGCAACACTAACTAGAACTTAACCAATTATGGGCTAACTTCAATGACGACGACCTTTTTTACTGGAGGATGATGATATATAACTATATAAGGCAACACATATACTAATTATAATTGGCAAAAGGAGCAGAACATTATTTCGCCAGATCATAAATGTATGGACTGAGCAAGAGATATATCATCCTAAACATGTGAGTGGATGGCATACAGGTAGTAATGGATCAATGTAGAAGCATGAGCTAAGAGATAGTACCCAGCGACACATTGGACGGTAACCTGGCACGCTTCATTTAGCGTGACGTCTTTGTGAACGAACCAGAACATCTGCCAAAGTCTTGTTTTTCGTGACACACTTCTTACCTGAAAAATGGTTCCTTTCAGCAAGGTACAAGAATTTGAACAGAATAGAAACATGAAACAATTTGTTCGTACAGTATATCTCTGCATTTTATGTAATTAAGCTAGCAACCAGAAGCTAAAATCGTACAAATTACCACGTAAATATTTGTCAAGAAACTCTCTCTGACCAAGACACAGGAATACCCTAACTTGATTAGAATGTCAAATATAGAAAACGATGTGTAAATTAGAAATTCATAAACAACGGATAACTCTAATCATGTTTTAGCCTGGAAATTTGAACTTGGAACGAATCACCCAAGAAGGCCGCTGCTACTTGGCAGCGTTAACTAGGAGTCAACTACTGATTCAGTTGTTTAGAACTTTACATCACTGCTATTGTCAAAGACATGTTGGATTTCTCCCATGAAAATCCCCACAATGATGAACTGAACTCCATTTGAGAAATAGTTTCAGAAAAGAAGTGCACAGCTTCATAACTGAGAATACGCTGACTATTATAGGATTAACCTAAGCTACAGTGTACCAGGACAGGGAACATAGCTCTAAAAATTGCTGTTCAAAAGCTAAAGCACTCATACTACTGCATACATGTTTCAAGATAATTTGTCTATTTTATTTTGGTTTTGCAGAAAGCATGTTTTTTTTAAAAAAAAGTTGAGAACATTTTATTGATAAACACGAACATTTTTAAGACTTTTGTGAGCATTTTTTGAAAAATATCATATAGAAAAATGTGAACATTTATAAAAATTCTGAATATTGTTTGAAACTTGTGAACATTAATTTAAATTTGCGAAACATTTTTACATAAAAATAAATCACTTCTCACAGTTCTGCAGCTTAGATAGAGAAGTTAAGCTCATAGATACTCCAGGATTCTAGAGTAGATTATTAGGTATACAGTTTATCCCAACCCGTGCTTCATACATATGGACACAAGTTAATTTGTTGTGATTATTTAGATAGAGTTCAGAGTTCAGATCAACTTTGTTGGAACCGTAGCCCTCTAGCTACCTCTCCTCTCACTCGAACGGAGGTGAAAGAAGAAAAACAGTGGACACAAAATTTTCTGGCCGGCGACGAACGCCGCCACGGGCGCTCAAACGGCCCAATCTTTTTTTCTTTATAATGGCTACATGACTTACACTCGGCTCAAACCGAACAAGACACAATGCATCGGCTTATATAGCCTAGCACACACAGGGCCGACCGCCACGCACGCACGTAGCACCCACTACTCTACAGGCACGTTCATATTCTGATGCATGCATGCACTAAGCTAGCTACATGCACGGCCACAACCACCACCATCTTATCCATGCACTAACTAACCGGCCGGCACACTCGCCAACGGCCCTGCCTTACGCACTGGACTGGGTGCGCACACACACACCCACACGCGACACACAGGTGATCTACGGTGACACGTGGTTTATTTCTAACATACTCTCCCTCAACCACAACATCGTTGTCGTCGGAGTTCGTGTAGCTCCCGTCGTTGATGTCGCCACGACCGTGACCCAGCGCGCGGACCCGACCTGGCGCAACGACGCCGATCGCACCGCCACGGACCCGACCTGGCGCACTGAAGCTGGTCGCACCGTGCTCTGTCACGACTCCGGCGACACACGCCGAGCTCCTCTCTGCGCCCCGCACGTCTCGCGTGCACCTTACGCGTCCGACGCATCCCGTGCGCACCCATAACACGCACTGGTCGCGCCCGGCTCGCCGCCACGGCTTATTGCCCTGCACCGCTGCGCAGCACCTCCATGTCGTCATGCCGCTGTGTGTCGTTGAAGCCGCCACCACACAAGTCCTGCGCGGCCTCCTCACCGTGCCGCCTCCTTGCCGCGCCGCGCACCTCCATAGACCAACACATGGCCCGTAGCATCGCGCAGCCGCCGGCGAACTCCGCCACCACCGGCACGCCTCCGGCAAGGAGAACAACGCCCAAGATGAACCAGCTCTGATACCAATTGTTGGTACTGCAGCCCTTTAGCTACCTCTCCTCTCACTCGAACGGAGGTGGAAGAAGAAGAACAGTGGACACACGATTTTCAGGCCGGCGACGAACGCCGCCACGGGCGCTCAAACGCCCCAATCTTTTCTTCTTTACAATGGCTACATGGCTTACACTCGGCTCAAACCGAACAAGACACAATGCATCGGCTTATATAGCCCAGCACACACAGGGCCAGCCGCCACGCATGCACGTAGCACCCACTACCCTACAGGCACGTCCATATCCTGATGCATGCATGCACTAAGCTAGCTACATGCACGGCCACAACCACCACCATCTTATCCATGCACTAACTAACCGACCGGCACACTCGCCAACGGCCCTGCCGTACGCGCTGGACTGAGTGCGCGCACACACACCCACACGCGACAAACAGGTGATCTACGGTGACACGTGGTTTATTTCTAACAAACTTCAGATTGTTTCACAAGTAGGAGGTTGGATTGATTCAGATTCCTGTCCGTTTTCGCAACTTCTTACTTATTAGAGTAATGGCGTTTCTCTGCTTCCAGATGGCCCAGGCTGTGATGATGGCTAGGGAAGCAAAACCCTTGCGAAGGCAATTGGGGGCGGCAGCAGCGGGTCGGACCACCAGGAGAAGAATGGTGTCGTGCCGTCCGGTGGTGGCACATGTAGACGACACCAGGAGAGCACCTCAGGCCATGTGATGCGAGAGAACGCACAACCGACAAAGATGTGGTGCAGAGTTTCTTCCTCCTGCGAACAGAGACCGCACATCGGATTGTGCTGCATTCTTCCTCTGCCTTGCGTCACAAAAAATCCCGTGGCCTTCGTTGCTCGGTTTGATTTTCCACAAAAAGTGCAGCAGCAGGACTCGAACTCCGAACCTACAGGTTCGCTAGTAGAGTTGCTTGCCTCGGTGAGCATTTTGGCCGGCCTCATAAAATTGAGTCTACATACTTTACATAGCATATTACCGCGAGTAGGCCACTACCCTGGTGTAACCGTCAATGTTTTTTTATTTGTTAGGATCTCGTAATACTCGAATTTTCTCTCAAGAAAAGGGAAACACTTGAATCCAAGTTCTGGCGAGAGGGAGAAAAATATTTGTTTCCGAGATTCAAACTATGATCTCAGGATCGACACAAATGTACTTGTTGTAAACCAAATACAAATCAAGCTATTTGAATTTTTTTACCATTTGTATTAGTGTAAAAGAATATTATTACCAAGATTGCTTCCCAGTATTTTTCTCATCAGTGTTGCCGAATTTACCCTCTCTGAATTATTCATCCATTCTTTTGTGAAAAAGTTGTTGAAAAAATAACCCCGATAGCTTATGTGTAAATGACATGATAATATATGCAACGCATACATGATAACTTATGTATAAACAACACGATATTTTTCACCCGATGAAAAAGGTTGTTGAAAACATAAACCTGATAACTTCTATGCAAATATGATGGTATATACGCATCGTGGACCTGATAACTTAGATACAAAATTATGGTAACTTCAACTGCGGGGGGAAATTGGTTAAAAACATACCCCTGGTGGGGGGTTGTTGGAAACATACCCCCTGATAACTTCAGTGTGAAGAGCATAGTAATTTATGCATCTCGCATCTAATAACTTAGGTACAAACACTATGGTAACTTTGGCATGGGTGGGGGATGTTGCAGTACACCCCCGATAACTTCTGTGTGAATAGCATGATAATTTACGCACCATAGACCTGATAACTTATGTGCAACACGTTGGTAACTTTTGACCCGGAAAAATAAAGTTGAAGCAACATGTCCTCGGTAATTTCTGTGTGAATTACATGGTAATTTATGCACCGCATACCTGATAACTTATGTACAAACACGTTTATAACTTTAACATGGTAATGTTGGGGAATGTAGTCTTTCAAAAAATTTCCTACGATCACGCAAGATCTATCTAGGAGAAGCATAGCAACGAGCGGGGAAAAGTGTGTCCATGTACCCTCGTAGACCGAAAGAGGAAGCATTTAGTAACGCGGTTGATGTAGTCGAACATCTTCGCGATCCAACCGATCCAAGTACCGAACGCACGGCACCTCCACGATCTGCACACGTTCAGCTCGGTGATGTCCCTCGAACTCTTGATCCAGTTGAGGCCGAGGGAGAGTTTCGTCAGCACGACGGCGTGGTGACGGTGATGATGAAGTTACCGGCGTAGGGCTTCACCTAAGCACTACGACGATATGACCGAGGTGTAAAACTGTGGGGGGGCACCGCACACGGCTAAGAGATTGTCTGTTGTGCCTTTGGGTGCCCCCCTCCCCACGTACATAAAGGACGGAGGGAGGAGGAGGCCGGCCAGGAGGAGGCGCGCCCAAGGGGGGGAGTCCTACTCCAAGTAGGATTCGCCCCCCCCTTTCCTACTTCCACAAT
>NC_057796.1:394224495-394274069 GCF_018294505.1 Triticum aestivum
CATTCCGGTGTCTAAATGTAACCTTTCAATATATGAATCTTTATGTATCGACCATTCCGAGACTCCTCGTCACGTCCGTGATCTCATCCGGGACTCATAACAACCTTCGGTACATCAAATCACATAAACCCATAATATGAATCGTCATCGAACGTTAAGCGTGCGGACCCTACGGGTTCGAGAACTATGTAGACATGACCGAGACACATCTCCGGTCAATATCCAATAGCGGAACCTGGATATTCATATTGGCTCCTACATATTCTACGAAGATCTTTATCGGTCAAACCGCATAACAACATACGTTGTTCCCTTTGTCATCGGTATGTTACTTGCCCAAGATTCGATCGTCGGTATCACCATACCTAGTTCAATCTCGTTACCGGCAAGTCCCTTTGCTCGTTCCGTAATGCATCATCCCGCAACTAACTCATTAGTCACATTGCTTGCAAGGCTTATAGTGATGTGCATTACCGAGAGGGCCCAGAGATACCTCTCCGACAATCGGAGTGACAAATCCTAATCTCGATCTATGCCAACTCAACAAACACCATTGGAGACACCTGTAGAGCATCTTTATAATCACCCAGTTATGTTGTGACGTTTGATAGCACACTTAGTGTTCCTCCGGTATTCGGGAGTTGCATAATCTCATAGTCAGAGGAACATGTATAAGTCATGAATAAAGCAATAGCAATAAACTAAACGATCATAGTGCTAAGCTAACGGATGGGTCTTGTCCATCACATCATTATCTAATGATGTGATCCCATTCATCAAATGAGAACACATGTCTATGGCTAGGAAACATAACCACCTTTGATAAACAAGCTAGTCAAGTAGAGGCATACTAGGGACACTCTGTTTGTCTATGTATCCACACATGTACTAAGTTTCCGGTTAATACAATTCTAGCATGAATAATAAACATTTATCATGATATAAGGAAATGTAAATAACAACTTTATTATTGCCTCTAGGGCACATTTCCTTCAGGTAACTCATGCGTAAATAACATAGTAATATATGCACAATTGAGCCGATAACTTACTTAGTCTAGGTGTGGTAACTTTTGAACTGGGAGGGCGGGATGGGACTCGTTTCAAAAACACTCTTCGATAACTCGTGTGTGAATAGCATGATAATATACACACAATAGTGTTGATAACTTAGTTAGCCCAGGCCTGAAAACTTTTTGGCCCAACAAAGTTGTCGAAATATATCAACATGAGATCTAGTTTCGAACGTATCACCACAACGATTTTTTAGAAAATGATTTTTGTATCAGAGCGACGATTTGAGTTAAAAAACATTTCAGATTTTTTGAATTTCGGTAGAATCTTTCCTAACATTAGCATTTTTATACCCTGATATTTTTTGTGTAAACAACATGATAACTTATGCTCAACTGCCAGGATAACTTGCCTAGCACATCCGTGATAACTTTTTACCCGAAAGGAAGACGTCGGTGAAGGAAATATTCCCTAGAGGCAATAATAATTTTTTTATTTATATTTCCTTATATCATGCTAGACATGTGTGAATACATAGACAAACAAAGTGTCACTAGTATGCCTCTACTTGACTAGCTCGTTGAATCAAAGATGGTTAAGTTTCCTAGCCATAGACATGAGTTGTCATTTGATTAACGGGATCACATCATTAGAGAAAGATGTGATTGACTTGACCCATTCCGTTAGCTTAGCACTTGATCGTTTAGTTTGTTGCTATTGCTTTCTTCATGACTTATACATGTTCCTATGACTATGAGATTAAGCAACTCCCGAATACCGGAGGAACACTTAGTGTTCTATCAAACGTCACAACTTAACTGGGTGATTATAAAGATGCTCTACAGGTGTCTCCGATGGTGTTTGTTGGGCTGGCATAGATCGAGATTAGGATTTGTCACTCCGTGTTTCGGAGAGGTATCTCTGGGCCCTCTCGGTAATGCACATCACTATAAGCCTTGCAAGCAATGTGACTAATGAGTTAGTTGTGGGATTATGCATTACGGAACGAGTAAAGAGACTTGCCGGTAACGAGATTGAAGTAGGTATTGAGATACCAATGATCGAATCTCGGGCAAGTAACATACCGATGACAAAGGGAACAACGTATGTTGTTATGCGGTTTGACCGATAAAGATCTTCGTAGAATATGTAGGAAACAATATGAGCATCCAGGTTCCGCTATTGGTTATTGACCGGATATATGTCTCGGTCATGTCTACATAGTTCTCGAACCCGTAGGGTCCGCACGCTTAACGTTCGGTGACGATCGGTATTATGAGTTTATGTGTTTTGATGTACCGAAGGTAGTTTGGAGTCCCGGATGTGATCACGGACATGACGTGGAGTCTCTAAATGGTCGAGACATAAAGATTGATATATTGGATGACTATATTCGGACACCGGATGAGTTCCGGGGGTCACCGGATAATTATCAGAGTGCTGGAGGGTTATCGGAACCCCCGGGGGAACTAATGGGCCAACATGGGCCTTGTGAGAGAGAAAGAGAGAGGAGGGGGCCTTAGGGCTGCCCCCCTTGAGGAGTCCGAATTGGACAAGGAGGGGGGGCGGCGCCCCCTCTTTCCCTCCCTCTCTCCCTCTCCTTCCTTCCCCCTCCTAGTAGGACTAGGAAAGGAGGAATCCTACTCCTACTAGGAGGAGGATTCCTCCCCTCCTTGGTGAGCCTATAGGGCCGGCCGGCCTCCCCCTTGCTCCTTTATATACGGGGGCAAGGGCACCCTAGAACACAGAAGTTGACAGTTGACTTAGCCGTGTGCGGTGCCCCCCTCCACAGATTTCAACCTCGGTCATATCGTTGCAGTGCTTAGGCGAAGCCCTGCGTCGGTAACTTCATCATCACCGTCATCACGCCGTCGTGCTGACGAAGCTCTCCCTCGACACTCAGCTGGATCGAGAGTTCGTGGGACGTCACCGAGCCGAACGTGTGCAGATCGCGGAGGTGCCGTACTTTCGGTACTAGGATCGGTCGGATCGTGAAGACGTACGACTACATCAACCGCGTTGTCATAACGTTTCCGCTTTCGGTCTACAAGAGTACGTGGACAACACTCTCCCCTCACATTGCTATGCATCACCTAGATGGATCTTGCGTGTGCATAGGATTTTTTTGAAATTACTGCGTTCCCCAACAGTGGCATCCGAGCCAGGTCTATGCGTAGATGTTATATGCACAAGTAGAACACAAAGAGTTGTGGGCGATAATAGTCATACTGCTTACCAGCATGTTATACTTTGATTCGGCGGTATTGTTGAATGAAGCGGCCCGGACCGACATTACGCATACGCTTACGTGAGACTGGTTCTACCGACGTGCTTTGCACACAGGTGGCTGGCGGGTGTCAGTTTCTCCAACTTCAGTTGAATCGAGTGTGACTACGCCCGGTCCTTGTTGAAGGTTAGAACAACACACATGACGAAAAATCGTTGTGGTTTTGATGCGTAGGTAAGAACGGTTCTTGCTCAACCTATAGCAGCCACGTAAAACTTGGAACAACAAAGTAGAGGATGTATAACTTGTTTTTGCAGGGCATGTTGTGATGTGATATGGTCAAGACATGATGCTAAATTTTATTGTATGAGATTATCATGTTTTGTAACACAGTTATCGGCAACTGGCAGGAGCCATATGGTTGTCGGTTTATTGTATGAAATGCAATCGCCATGTAATTGCTTTACTTTATCACTAAGCGGTAGTGATAGTCGTAGAAGCAATAGTTGGCGAGATGACAACGATGCTACGATGAAGATCAAGGTGTCGCGCCGGTGATGACGGTGATCATGACGATGCTTTGGAGATGGAGATCAAAGGCACAAGATGATGATGGCCATATCATATCACTTATATTGATTGCACGTGATGTTTATCCTTTATGCATCTTATTTTTCTTAGTTCGGCGGTAGCATTATAAGATGATCTCTCACTAAATTTCAAGGTACAAGTGTTCTCCCTGAGTATGCATCGTTGCGAAATTCCATCGTGCCGAGACACCATGTGATGATCGGGTGTGATAAGCTCTACGTTCACATACAACGGGTGCAAGCTAGTTTTGCACACGCAGAATACTCGGATTAAACTTGACGAGCCTAGCATATGCAGATATGGCCTCGGAACACTGAGACCGAAAGGTCGAGCGTGAATCATACAGTAGATATGATCAACATAGTGATGTTTACCATTGAAAACTACTCCATCTCACGTGATGATCGGACATGGTTTAGTTGATTTGGATCACGTGATCACTTAGATGATTAGAGGGATGTTAATCTAAGTGGGAGTTCTTAAAGTAATATGATTAATTAAACTTTAATTTATCATGAACTTAGTACCTGATAGTATTTTGCATGTCTATGTTGTTGTAGATCAATGGCCCGTGCTACTGTTCCTTTGAATTTTAATGTGTTCCTAGAGAAAGCTAAGTTGAAAGATGATGGTAGCAACTACACGGACTGGGTCCGTAACTTGAGGATTATCCTCATTGCTGCACAGAAGAATTACGTCCTGGAAGCACTGCTAGGTGCAAGACCCGCTGCAGGAGCAACGCCGGACGTTGTGAACGCTTGGCAGAGCAAAGCTGATGACTACTCGATAGTTCAGTGTGCCATGCTTTACGGCTTATAACCGGGACTTCAACGACGTTTTGAACGTCATGGAGCATATGAGATGTTCCAGGAGTTGAAGTTAATATTTCAAGCAAATGCCCGGATTGAGAGATATGAAGTCTCCAATAAGTTCTATAGCTGCAAAATGGAGGAGAATAGTTCTGTCAGTGAGCATATACTCAAAATGTCTGGGTATCATAATCACTTGACTCAGCTGGGAGTTAATCTTCCGGTTGATAGTGCCATTGGCAGAGTTCTTCAATCACTGCCACCAAGCTACAAAAGCTTCATGATGAACTATAACATGCAAGGGATGGATAAGACGATTCCCGAGCTTTTCGCAATGCTAAAGGCTGTGGAGGTAGAAATCAAGAAGGAGCATCAAGTGTTGATGGTCAAAAAGACCACCAGTTTCAAGAAAAAGGGTAAAGGGAAGAAGGGGAACTTCAAGAAGAACGGCAAGCAAGTTGCTGCTCAAGTGAAGAAGCCCAAGTCTCGACCTAAGCCTAAGACTGAGTGCTTCTACTGCAAAGGGACTGGTCACTTGAAGCGGAACTGCCCCAAGTATTTGGCGGATAGGAAGGATGGCAAGGTGAACAAAGGTATATGTGATATACATGTTATTGATGTGTACCTTACTAATACTCGCAGTAGTACCTGGGTATCTCATACTGGTTCTGTTGCTAATATTTGCAACTCGAAACAGGGACTACGGATTAAGCGAAGATTGGCTAAGGGCGAGGTGACGATGCGTGTGGGAAATGGTTGCAAAGTCGATTTGATTGTCGTCGGCACGCTACCTCTACATCTACCTTCGGGATTATTTTTGACCTGAAGAATTGTTATTTGGTGCCAACATTAAGCATGAACATTATATCTGGATCTTGTTTGATGCGAGACGGTTATTCATTTAAATCCGAGAATAATGGTTGTTCTATTTATATGAGTAATATCTTTTTTGGTCATGCACCCTTGAAGAGTGGTCTATTTTTGTTGAATCTCGATAGTAGTGACACACATATTCATAATATTGAAGCCAAAAGATGCAGAGTTAATAATGATAGTGCAACTTATTTGTGGCACTACCGTTTGGGTCATATTGGTGTAAAGCGCATGAAGAAACTCCATTCTGATGGACTTTTGGAATCACTTGGTACTTGCGAACCATGTCTCATGGGAAAGATGACTAAAACTCCGTTCTCTGGAACAATGGAGCGAGCAACATATTTGTTGGAAATCATACATACTGATGTATGTGGTCCGATGAATATTGAGGATCGCGGCGGGTGTCGGTGTCAAAACCGGCGGATCTCGGGTAGGGGGTCCCGGACTGTGCGTCTAAGGTGGATGGTAACAGGAGGTGGGGGACACAATGTTTACCTAGGTTCGGGCCCTCTCGATGGAGGTAATACCCTACTTCCTGCTTGATTGATCTTGATGATATGAGTATTACAAGAGTTGATCTACCACGAGATCGTAGAGGCTAAACCCTAGAAGCTAGCCTATGGTATGATTGTTGTTGTCCTACGGACTAAACCCTCCGGTTTATATAGACACCGGAGGGGGCTAGGGTTACACAGAGCCGGTTACAAGGGAGGGGATCTACATATCCGTATTGCCAAGCTTGTCTTCCACGCCAAGGAGTGTCTCGTCCGGACACGGGACGAAGTCTTCAATCTTGTATCTTCATAGTCCAACAGTCCGGCTAAAGTATATAGTCCGGCTGTCCGAGGACCCCCTAATCTTGGACTTCCTCAGTAGCCCCTGAACCAGGCTTCAATGACGATGAGTCTGGCGCGCAGATTGTCTTCGGCATTGCAAGGTGGGTTCCTCCTCCGAATACTCCATGGAAGATTTCGAACACAAGGATAGTGTCCGGCTCTGCAAAACAAATTCCACATACCACCATAGAGAGAATAATATTTCCACGAATCTAATCTGCTGACACATTCTGCAGCATGACATCATGCTTACAGCCCGGTCATTATTCGAACCGTTTTTCTCAACCAGCTACTGCACATATTGCGAGGCGGTTTGCTTGGCACGTCTTGCCGAAGCAGAGATCGTGTCCCCTTATCACGGGATTCTCATCAATACGGGTATGGGTAACCCAACCGCGCCATCAATTACGACGCTTGGGGAATAAGCGGTTTTACCAGGCAAGTGGGGAGGCGCAGAATCCCTGCTGCCTTTATAAGGGGACAAGGACTCCCTTTCGCACCCACGCTTTCTACTTCCCGATCCATTCCCCTCTGCCCAAGCTCCAGCGCCCAAGCGTTCATCTTCTCTGCCCACAAAAGGCCTTCCGAAAATGTCCGGATCCGGAGCAGGAGGCAAATGGATGGCCTCTACCGTCCGAGAGAAGGATATCAAAAAGCTTCGGGAGGCCGGGTATCTGGCCAAGAAAATCAGCCACCGTCTCCCGACGGCGGGACAGATCGTCCCGACTCCGGGACCCCATGAGAGGGTTGTATTCCTCCCTCACTTTGTCCGCGGGCTAGGGTTTCCCCTCCACCCGTTCGTTCACGGCATCATGTATTACTATGGGATCGATCTTCACGATCTGTCCCCTAATTCCTTCCTCAACATCTCAACATTCATTGTCATGTGCGAGGCTTTTCTCCTCATCTCGCCACACTTCAGCTTATGGTTGAAGATTTTTAATGTGAAGCCCAAGGTGGTGGGCGGCGAGCATGCCGAGTGCGGGGGCGCTATGGTGAGCAAGATGCCCAATGTCATATGGCCAACAGGAACCTTTAACAATTCTGTCAAGGAGTGGCAACAACAGTGGTTTTATATCACTGAGCCGCGCGACACGGAATGGGCCGCTATTCCCGAGTTTCGATCCGGTGCCCTCCTGCGGCTTACGTCCTAGGTCAAGAAGGGCCTGGACTGGTCCTCGTCCGACGAATTGTCGGTGCTCCAGACGCGCGTTAAAGATATGGGAGACAAGAACATTGAACTTGTCAATGTAGTCCAGGTGATGTTAGTTCGCCGGATCCTGCCCTGTCAACACCGGACTTGCAATCTATGGGAATTCGATCCGGCCAGGCACCAAACCTTACGAGAGATTTTCGGCTCCTTGCACAAGGACATCTGGAAGGTGCTTTTCAAGTCCAGCAAATCATGGCCGAACTCCGCCGAGGACCGCGGGTACCAACTGTCCCGCCCTGCAAGTTCGGTAAGTCATCATACTTTTTATCCGCGTAACCCAAAGGAAGCGCTTAACGTGTTTTATACAACTCTCCTAGGGCTGCACGAAGAAGGCGGAGCGGGTCCATTGTCCGGCCCTGCTGCCTGAAGAACCGGCCGTCCCACTTCTGACGAAGATGCTGGTCCCGGCGCCTTACAAGGTGCCGAAGAAGACGGCCGAGAAGGAGGCCAAAAAGACCCGGGGCGGCCTTTGTCGCCGCGGCACTTCGGACACAATATCCGAAGGCTCTGATGCCCGTTCCGCCTTCGAAGAGGACGAGGAGGAGGAAGAAGATGAATCCCCTGTGGGGGGAAGAAAGAAGAGGACGGCCTCCGTTCACTTGGAGGCCGAGCCGCCTAAAAGGGGAAAGGCTGCTCTTCCGGAGGAGTCCACTGCCGCCGCCCACAGCGGCCCGGCGTGGGATCCCAGGGCCCAGCCCTTGGTGAACTCGTGAGTATATAAAATCCGAGTATGTTTATGCGTCCAGACTCATCATGACATAGTATCTGAACCTGAGCCATATTTTTTGGTAGTCCGGCGGGGTCCCATACCAAACAATCCTCATCAGAGGATTCGCTGAGCTCGGATGCTATGGAGAGCGGGACGCCCCCAAAGGCCCCTTCCTCCAAACAGGTGCATAACACCGAGGCTTCGTCCCAAAAGGACCCCGGACAAGGAGGAGAGGAAAAGACTGTGAAGGCGGTGCCTGGAGATCAAACTTCAGGGGCCGGACACGTGGGGGAGAAAATTCCCATGGGAGCTGACGGCGGGGGCCATCTGGAATTCGGCTCCCAGCCGGATACAGTTCCAGAGACCAATACGGCTCCAGAATCAGGCAGGCAGCCTCTCTCAGCCGGAGGGGACATGCTTGTTACACCGGCAACCTCTATCCAACCAGAGTTGTCGGATGCTTTGTTGGTGGCGCTGAAGAGTGCCTCCATCGTCAATGAACACCGTGCCCTTATGGGTGCGGTGATTGAGAAGATTTAGTCTGCTGAGAGTGGACTGAATGGAGCCTGTATCAGCCTTACAAAAGGTTTTGAGGTATGTTTTATGAGGTTTCGAAGAGTGTCATGGTATGGATAGTAGCCCCTGATACACTGTTCGGTGAAAGAAAGAATTGGACAGAGGATCAAATTTATGTTCGCAGGAAGACTCATTGAATGACATCTATTTCTCTTCTGTATAAGCAGGCGTCTGTAGCGGCTGCTGCCGCTCATACTGCGGAGATCTCCGGACTAAATCAAAATCTGGAGCGGGCCAAAGAAGAACTTGGCCAATTGAAAATGCAGTTGGGGGATAAACAAGGTATGCACTAGTCTTGTTCGCGTTTATTGCGAATGAATTTTCAGTATGATGAAATAAGCTTCATGATTTGCGCTAGGTGTCGGTGTCAAAACCGGCGGATCTCGGGTAGGTGGTCCCAAACTGTGCGTCTAAGGTGGATGGTAACAGGAGGCGGGGGACACAATGTTTACCCAGGTTCGGGCCCTCTCGATGGAGGTAATACCCTACTTCCTGCTTGATTGATCTTGATGATATGAGTATTACAAGAGTTGACATACCACGAGATCGTAGAGGCTAAACCCTAGAAGCTAGCCTATGGTATGATTGTTGTTGTCCTACGGACTAAACCCTCCGGTTTATATAGACAACGGAGGGGGCTAGGGTGACACAGAGTCGGTTACAAGGGAGGAGATCTGTATATCCGTATCGCAAGCTTGCCTTCCACACCAAGGAGAGTCCCATTCGGACACGGGACGAAGTCTTCAATCTTGTATCTTCATAGTCCAACAGTTCGGCCAAAGGATATAGTCCGGCTATCCGAGGACCCCCTAATCCAGGACTCCCTCAGTAGCCGTTGAACCAGGCTATAATGACGATGAGTCCGGCGCGCAGATTTGTCTTTGGCATTGCAAGGCGGGTTCTTCCTCTGAATACTCCATAGAAGATCTTGAACACAAGGATAGTATCCGGCTCTGCAAAACAAGTTCTACATACCACCGTAGAGAGAATAACAGTTCCACAAATCTAATCTGCTGATGATTTTTCATACCGTCCTGATCATTATTCAAACCGTTTTTCTCAATCAGCCTGCCACTGCATGTTTTGCGAGGCGATTTTATTGGCACGTCTTGTCGAAGCAGAGATCGTGTCCCCCTTATTACGGGATTCTCATCAATACGGATGTGGGTAACCCAATCGTGCCCGTTGGTATGACTCCTCGATTTTAGGCAAGTCCCAAACGGCCACGCGGAGGACGCTTGATATTCGTCCCCTTTATAAAAAGGCCAAGGCATGTCCTTTTCTTCTCGCACTCAATCAAATCCTTCCCCCACCTCGAGTTCCAACACCCAAGGCTCATGCTAGGCGCTTCGGACCCTCAATCATGTCTGGATCCAACCTTCAAGGTCGGTGGATGCCCTCCTCTGTCACAGAGGAAGACATCAAGAAGCTAAGAGAGGCTAGGTACTTGACCGCCGAAATCTCGCACAGGCTACCTGCTCGAGGGCAGGTCATTCCCACTCCCGAACTCGGCGAGAGCATCGTATTCATCTCCCACTTCCTCCGAGGGCTAGGACTTGTTCTAGATCCCTTTAGGGGCTCATGTTCTATTACGGGCTGGATTTCCATGACCTGGCCCCGAATTGCATCCTTCACATTTCGTCGTTCATCGTCGTGTGGGAAGCCTTCCTCCGCATTACCCCACACTTCGGCTTATGGCTCAAGACCTTCAATGTGAAGCCAAAGATGATTGAGGGGCGACACGCAGAGTGCGGAGGTGCCGTAATAAGCAAAGGCGCCGATGTTCCATGGCCAAAGGATTCCTTCCCGGAGGTGTCCAGTTTATGGCAACGGGGGTGGTTTTACATCACAGCCCCCCGTGGTACTAAGTGGGTGGCCGCCCCAGCCTTTCGCTCGCCCCCCCCGCCACAACTGATGTCATGGATCAACAAGGGGCCGGACTGGGGGCCAGTAAATGATGTGCCTATATTGCAGAGTCGCATCCGAGATCTCCTCGAGAGAGATGTCAGCCTGGCCACGGTAATGCAAGTCATGCTAGTTCGTCGAGTCCCGCCTTGCAAACGTCGACCCCTCCGTATGTGGGAGTTCAACTCGGAAGGACCGCGAGCTATTCAACACTTCCTCGGCATGACGCTCGAAGAGATGTACAAATTGTTCTTTGAACCACAAATAAGGTGTCCGGACACCACCAAGGATGCGGGTCTGAGCTGCAATCGTCCAGATACCCAAGTAAGTAGTCCCTCGGCCGAACACGTTGTCTCTTTATTTATCACAACATTATTTTGAAAAGTCGCTCTTTGACCAGGACTGGGTAAAAAAGGCGAAGATGATCAGGTGTTCGGCCCCCCTTCCCGAAGGCTCCGCAGATCCAGTACTGGCCAGAATGCTTGAGCTGGCGCCTTATCAGGCGTTCTCAGGGGAAGGTAAAAGGGGGGAATAAAGAGGCTGAAAGCGGGCCTCGCGCATTGTTCATCCAAACCGGGGGAATTAGCACCTCCGCGAAGGAGGATATCCGGGGAGAAGAATCTGAAATTCCCTCTCCCCAGGGAAGGAAGAGGACCGCCTCTGAAGACTTGGAAACAATGGTTTCCAAACGAGGTAAGAAATCTTCGCCAGAGGGTCCTGCCTTGGAGGGTACCCTTGCCGCACAGTGCCCGCAAGGGGATCAGCCCTCCACCAAGCTGTAAGTAAACAAAACTACTTAATAGTAAAAATATCCTGCTTCATCTCTGAGAATGATAACCGAGACATATATCTTGCAGTCCGGATCGTAGCCCTTCTCGACAGAGTTCGTCTTCGGCGGATCTTCTTCCGGAGATGATGGAGAGCGAAACGCCTCCCCATGCCTCCTTGCCTCATGAAGCGGACGACCCTAAGGTGTGGTCACGGAGGATTTCTCCTGATCCGCCAAGGTCAGAAGGTAACCCTTCGGCCACCCGAAGTCCGGGGTATTCGGCTCCTAAGGAGAGCAACAGAAAGAGTCCGGAACTGTCCGGTGCGCGACCAGACGCACTGATGAATCTTCTGGAGCAAGCGGCTATCTCAGAAACGCATCTTACACTAATGGATACAGTGGTTGAGAGGATTTCATCCGCCGAAAGCGGGTTGCATGAAGCTTTTGTGAGTCTACTGAGAGGCTTTGAGGTACGTGATGTAATATATATTTTTTGGACGATACCGCACACGCTAGGTGTGGCCTATGCAGATAGTAGCCCCTGAGACTCTGGTTGCTGTCGAAAAAGACGGCAAATAGAGGATCATAGTCCCAGGTAAAAACCGTGCTGCTTTCATGTGCAGGTGGCTGCGGGTCCGGTGGCTAGCCGGACTGGTGAGTTTGCCGAACGGAAGCGGCAACTTGATGCGGCGGATGCCGACATCGTGCTTGTAAATAAGCGGCTTGACGAGGCACAGGGTATGTATTCTCCTAGGATCAATACATATTAAGAGGAGCATGATGCTAGTATCTGTAATATGCTGTTACTACAGATGGAGCTGTCGCCGTGGAGGCCCTTCGGGCGGTACTTGCCCGAGCCAAGGAACAAACCAAGAAGAGTGATGCGGTCGCTCTAAAGGCGGTCGAAGAGATGAGAGCCGAACAGGCTGCGCATTGCCAAAGCAAGGATAAAATAGCCAAGATGGCTATTGAGTTGAAAGATGCCGCCGACCGTTACGAGCTTCTTGAAAAGGAAAACCGAACGAAGATGACGGACCTGGAGAAGGCCATGGTAGCGGCCAAGGACGCCTGCTCTAAACTCAGAGCGGCGAAGGAGGAGCTACGTCAAGCCGGGGATATCGCGGCTGGGAAGCCCTTTTTGTTGCGGACGAAGTTCGAAGATCCTAAGTATGCCCCTCTTGATCAACTATGGAGTTCTGCAGACGCATACATGGATTTGGCAGCGAGTGCTACTAATGCGGCCGAGTTTTTCAAAGATCAAAAAGATCGTGAAGTGGAAAAGCTGTTCTGGTCACAGTTCAATGTTCTAGTGCGTCCGCTGCTGTTGAATGAGCGAATGGCTGAGTGGGCCGAGCTCCATAGGTTGTCCGGGCTTGCCATGAGTTCTGTTGTGGATCATCTTTGGCCGGAAGGGCCAAGGCCGAATAGTTATTTTAGTTTAGTGCAACAGTTCCTTTGTGCTGTGCCGCGCATCGGCGCTATGAAGAGGTCGGCGTGCATAGAGGGTGCGCGGATGGCACTTGCCCGTATCAAGACATACTGGGCAGAGATGGAGGCCACCGCTATTGCAACCTAGAGTTCAGTCGTGGGCCGAATATCAGCCGAGCACTACTTTGAAGAAGTCCTTGAAGGCGCTCGTTTAATAGAGGCTCAGTGCTTGAAGAATATTATGTTCTAGTGACATGTATTCCCATTGTAAGAACAATGTTTATTCAATTATAAAGGCTGCATTTATACTTTTGCCTGAAAGTATTATGATGCCTCATGTGCGTCCGTTTATGTACAGATGTATATAACCTGAAAGTTTGCAGTCGTCGGCTTCAACCCCCACGCATATAATGTGGGGGTGTTCGCAAAAAACGAATATGCACACTTGATCCAACGTCTTGGTCCATGAAGGAGGTGATAGCGCAGCGAACAAGGCAATCGGACTATATTGCTTTAACACTTTCACTCAGCCATAGGAGTTTGACAGTGGGACTACTATATAGCCCCTGGTACCTCCGCGCTCGTCCGAATACGGGGCGCGTACATACATGACCGGGAAACGGCCCTTCGTTAATGCGGAGGAATCCCAAAGATTCCGCTAAGTCATCGAGTGGTTGACCGGTCTCGCGCTTTATCATGACCGTCAGTTTTCGGCTTTCTCTACTGAGGTGCTCATCCGGATGAACCAGGGCACAATCGCAGTGGTTCTCCCGGTGCCACCTTAGCCGATAGAGCGGAACGTAAGGTAGCAAAACACGGGAGCCAGGCAAACCCAACATTTGACCAAAGACATGATTCGGAGCTGATGCATATAAGGCCAAACTCGCGCCGAACACTCCCTAAGGTATTCGGTCTTTATAACATATGCCGGGCTGAGCAATGCCCTTGATAATGAACCCCGAGTGTCCAGGTACGTGCAATGTTCTGACGTGGCGAAATGCCAATAATGTCCGCATCCTTCTCGGTTGTACTGAGTATCCGGAGGATGTGAACAACAAGAGACAGTAAAAAAGGTTTACACAGTGTCTTAATCTAAAAAGAGACCTTTGAGCGGGTCCCTGCTGCACGTCTGCGCCTGTGTCTCTGTTGTGCCGTATCCTGGAAGGGTGTAGCACGATTATCATCTGTAAAAGAGAAGAACTTAGGTGAAAGTTGTCGTGCGAAAAATTGGTTATTCTCAGTACACCATTAATATTCAAGATAAGTAAAGTTGAGCCGAACTAGCCCTATTTACACGCGGGAAGCCCCTGGTACCGTCTATGGGGGTATAACCATCAAACCAATCTCGGGTTTATCTAAGTAGTTATAGCTAGTAATGCGCCGGACTCGTCTAGCCGTGTCCGCGGTCTTGACGACCGATCATTTATTCTAGTTGGAGGGGACGTTTAGTGTTCGGCTATTAAAGCCGTTGCACATTCTTCCGCGCATAAGGAACGCTCAATATTTCCTCTGACTATGATGATGCCACGTGGACCGGGCATCTTAAGCTTGAGAGATGCGTAATGCGGTACTGCATTAAAACGAGCGAAAGTTGTTCTTTCGAGTAGTGCTTGATAGCTGCTTCGGAATGGAGCGATGTAGAAGCTTAACTTTTCACTTCGGAAGTTGTCGGGAGAACCGAATACAACCTCTAGTACTAGAGAGCCCGTACAGCGGGCCTCGGGGCCTGGTATTACTCCTTCAAAGGTAGTATTGCTTTGCTGATTATTGTCGGGTCTATCCCCATTTTGCGGACTGTGTCCTGATATATCAGATTAAGACTACTGCCGCCGTCCATGAGGACTTGGGTGAGATGGTATCCGTCGATAATTGGGTCTAGCATCAAGGCAGCCCATCCTCCGTTCCGCATACTTGTCAGGTGATCCCTGCGATCAAAAGTGATTGGGCAAGCCGACCAGGGGTTGAACTTAGGGGTGACGGGCTCTACGGCGCGTATGTTTCGGAGTGCATGTTTGCTTCTCCTCTTCGTCACGTGAATCATGTTCACTGTTTTAACCTCTGGTGGGAACTTTTTCTGTCCCCCAGTGTTTTGCTGACGAGGCTCATCCTCGTCTTCACTTGGTGTCTCCCTCCCCTTGTGTTCGTCATTTAGCTTACCGGCCTGCTTGAAGACCCAGCATTCTCTGTGGGTGTGATTTGCAGGTTTATCGGAGGTGCCATGAATCTGACATAGTTTGTCTAGAATCTTGTTTAGGCTGGACGGTCCATCTCTGCTACCTTTGAAAGGCTTTTTCCGCTGACCCGGTCGAGAGCCCCTGAATCCGGCGTTTACCGCCGTGTTATCTGGGATGTCTTCTTTATTTTGACGCTTGCTTTTACTGCGTCGTGGTTTTCCATTGCCATCCCTGACTTCGGATGTGCCTGGGTCGCTGGTGCTACTACGGGCTAGCCAGCTATCTTCGCCTGCGCAAAAGCGGGTCATGAGGCTTGTCAGGGCTGCCATTGTTCTCGGTTTTTCTTGGCCGAGGTGTCTGGCGAGCCATTCGTCTCGGACGCTATGTTTGAAAGCTGCTAAGGCTTCGGCGTCCGGGCAGTCGACGATTTGGTTCTTCTTAGTGAGAAATCTGTTCCAAAGCTTTCGGGCTGATTCTCCGGGCTGTTGAATTATATGACTTAGATCGTCTGCATCCGGAGGTCGGACATAGGTCCCCTGAAAGTTAGCCCGAAAAGCATCCTCAAGCTCCTCCCAACTTCCAATTAAGTTTTCGGGGAGGCTTTTCAGCCAGTGCTGAGCTGGTCCTTTCAGCTTGAGGGGCAAGTACTTGATGCCGTGGAGATCGTCTCCGCGAGCCATATGGATATGGAGGATAAAGTCCTCAATCCAGACCCCAGGGTCTGTGGTTCCGTCATACGCCTCTATGTTCACTGTTTTGAATCCTTCTGGAAATTCGTGATCCAGCACATCATCGGTGAAACATAGGGGGTGCGCGGCACCCCTGTATTTGAATGTGTCATGGCGTTCTGACGGTTGTAGTGTTCGGTTTTTGTTATGCGCTGGAGCGCGTTTCCTTGATCCGTAGATGGATCTGGTCGCGCCGGTCTTCTGATGCAAGTCCTCACGTGAAGCATGTGCTGACTTATGTGCGGCCTTGTTAGCCACTCTATCGCGGCCACAAGGTGGTTGATCCGACCGGTCGGCCATTTTATTTTTCGGCTGTGTGGGCTCTAAGGCCACATCATCAAATTCAGGCAACAGTTTGCGCTTTGGATAGCTCTTTGTGTGGTAACTACCACCATACTTTTCTTCATTGTCGAGCACTTTGTTCCATCTACTATTGAGCGTATTCTGCGCGGCCTTAAGCCTTTGCTTCTGCTTCTTCAGACTCCTCGCGGTGGCAATAAGCCTTCTGCGGAGGTTCTCTTGTTCCAAGTGCCTTTCCGGGATGATGTGTGCATCTTCGTCCGGACTGTTTTCCTCTCTGGAGGGAGGTTGATGAGATTTATCTTCGGCGTCGCCGTGTTCGGACAGCGGATCCATACTATGTTCGCCGTTTGCTGGTTCATCCTACTCTGCCGCTGGGTCAATGTGGTCATCGTTTCCTTTGGGGTCGACTGGGGTGTTATTTTCTCTTGCGCTGTTATCGCTGTTTTTGCCGAGGCGGGATTTGGAGCGGCGCCTACGCTGACGCTTTGGTTGCTTCTCGAGGGAGCTATCCTTCGCTGCATCCTTCCGTTCCTAGTCATTGTTTTCTTTGGGTGTATCCACCATGTATATGTCATGTGATGAAGTGGCTGTCCAGCGCCCTGTGGGCGATGGTTCCTGTTCCTCTCCTGCATCGTCGTCCATGCCGTCGATGTCTTCGGAGTCGAAATCGAGCATGTCGGTTAAATCATCGACAGTGGCTACTAAGTGGGTGGTGGGTGGGCCGCGAATTTCTTCATCGTACGCATCCCATTCTAGCCGGGCATAGTTCGGCCAAGGGTCTCCCGACAGCGAGAGAGACTTCAACGAGTTTAGTACGTCGCCAAAAGGCGAGTGCTGAAAGATATCTGCGGAGGTAAACTCCATGATCGGTGCCCAATCGGATTTGATGGGCACGGACACAAGCGGCTCGGAGTCCGTGGCCGGGGACGAATCCAACGGTTCGGCAACACGGGTCTCGTAGGAGGTAAGGTCAGTATTCGGCGCTGTCGCCACTGAGTGTGCGGCCTCCGTGGCGGGGTCCATCCACCCGTCCACAGATGGCGCAATTTGTTCCGGATTGAGAGCCGGAGTACTTGCAGGTGTGATCTCCCGAACACAGTCTGACGGCAGAGCTAAATCGTGCTCGTCGTGATTGTGCGGCGCACCTGACATGGGCTCGAATCCGTTGAAGATCAAGTCTCCGTGGATGTCGGCAGTATAGTTCAAGTTTCCAAACCTGACCTGATGGCCAGGGGCATAGCTATCGATCTGCTCCAGATGGCCAAGCGAGTTAGCCCGCAGTACGAAGCCGCCGAATACGAAGATCTGTCCGGGGAGGAAAACCTCACCCTGGATTGCATCGTTGCCATCGAGTTGTCCAATGATCGAAGGAGCCATCAAGCCTTACGGTGGGCATAGTGGAACTCTCAATGAAAGCACCAATGTCGGTGTCAAAACCGGCGAATCTCGGGTAGGGGGTCCCGAACTGTGCGTCTACGGCGGATGGTAACAGGAGGCAGGGGACACAATGTTTACCCAGGTTCGGGCCCTCTCGATGGAGGTAATACCCTACTTCCTGCTTGATTGATCTTGATGATATGAGTATTACAAGAGTTGATCTACCACGAGATCGTAGAGGCTAAACCCTAGAAGCTAGCCTATGGTATGATTGTTGTTGTCCTACGGACTAAACCCTCCGGTTTATAAGACACCGGAGGGGGCTAGGGTTACACAGAGTCGGTTACAAGGGAGGAGATCTATATATCCGTATCGCCAAGCTTGCCTTCCACGCCAAGGAGAGTCCCATCTGGACACGGGACGAAGTCTTCAATCTTGTATCTTCATAGTCCAACAGTCCGGCCAAAGGATATAGTCCGGCTGTCCGAGGACCCCCTAATCCAGGACTCCCTCACTAGGGATGGTGACCGAAGTCGAGGCTCTTAAAAAGGTTGTGGCCGAGGCCGAGAAAAAGGCAGCCACAGAGCAGGCTCTTCATGAGAAGCACGAGGCCAGGGTTATTAAAGCTGAGCATGAGCTGCAAGAGGCCGTGAGGAAATGCGAGACCTTGGAGCAGATTTTAACGAAGAAAGAATCCGAACTCACCAAGGCGCATCAGGCCACGAATGATGCCCGGGGGGAAACCCAAAGTGCTCTGCAGGGGATCCAAGAGGCGAGAAAGATCACGGCGGGTAAGGCTTTTTCCATGTAAAGCAAGTATTTGAGGGGAAAATTATGTTTCTAATTTTGAATTCGGATTTCTCAGTGGTATTTGCCGAGCTGCCCCGCAGCATATCAGATGCCGCCCAATTCTACCGAGCCGAAGAAAAGAACACTGCGGATAAGCTCTTCTGGTTGCAGTATTTGGCACCGAATTATCCGGTGCCTTTGTCGATCAACTGAAACAGCTGATCGAACTTCATAAGGCGGCGGAACTGGCCATGAAGGATATGATTATCCGGCTATGGCCCGCCGAGCCGATTCCAAGAAGCTACTTCGGGCTCGTGAAGCGGCTTGTGAGTGCCTCCCCTCGACTTAATGTCATCAAGCAGTCGGTCTGTATAGAAGGTGCGCGAATGGCCTTCGCCCGCGCAAAGGTGCACTGAGGGAAGATGGATGCTGAAAAGCTGATGACCGAAGGACCGCCAGAGGGGAAGGAGCACCGCGAGCCTGAATTATATTATGAGATTGTCCGGAAAGGATCCTACCTTGCAGCGGAGCTATGTACCAAGGATATTATATTCCCATGAATGCAAATCATGTTGTCCTTTGTAATGTTTGAACAAGGTCATTTATATTATTTATTGCTTGTTATATAAAAGTTTATCCTCCTGCGCGGGCGTTTTATATATTAATCCTGAGAGTTGGCCAGTCGTCGGCTTCTGCCCCCACATAAGAAGTACGGGGGTGTTCGGGATAAACTTGATTACTCTTTATCCCAGTTTTGGGTCCTTCGAAGGAGGTGTTCAGCACAACGAACCAGGCAATCGGACTATAAGGCTTTATCACTCTCACTTAGCCATAGGAGCTTTAGGAAGGTAGGCGCAGCCCCTGGTGTTCGGAAGACCGCACGGGAGGCTCTATAAGCAGCTGATCGGAAAAAAAACCAATCCATCGCACGCTGCATTGGTTATGGCATTATGCGGGAGAAATCCTTAAAGATTTTGTAACCTCTCGAACGGCTGACCAGCTCTCGCCGTATCATGACAGTCAGTTTTCGGCTTTCTCTACTGAGGTGCTCGTTCAGAAGAACCGGGACACAATCGCAGTAGTTCTCCAAGCGCTACCTTAGCCGATATAGCAGAAAGTAAGGTACCAACATGGGAGCCGGGCAAACCCAACTATTGACCCAAGACATGATTCAGAGCTGATGCATATAATGCTATAGGTTCGGGGTGCCGAACTTCCGTGAAGGTGTTCGGACTTTATTACCGTGTTATGGGTAAAACGAAGCCCCTGGCATATTTTAAGGCATATCGCTGTGTACGGATGCCACATGACAAAAGAATTTCAATAAGAAATAATAGCAGGTAAGCGTCATATAAATCCACATGTTGTATTTGAATAGTACGTCTATGCGTATGAGTACAGGTAATGTGATAAAAAGGAATATGACTACGGAACCTGCTGAGACCACAGGGAAGAAGCTTAGTGCGGATCCGGAGTATAGCCGGATGGTCATTGTGGGGAATGTCTAAGGATTCCCTTGCGCGTTCAAGATGCCTCCGTATCGCCCATCCTGGTCGGCGCAAAGGTGAACCTGCGAAGGAAATGTAAAAAATGTTTGCGTGCCGGAGAGCGGTTGAGCCGCCGAGTGCGGCCTGTCCTGGCCTTCGCCAGAGCGTTTAATCGAGCTTTGGACGAGTCGGGCTATCCTTCCGTGAAGTAGTTCAGAGTCCCTTGATGGTGTCCAGGAGCCTGGACATCGACTCGAGGTTCGGCTGCAAGGTGCTGCTTGTTGCTTCTGCTGTTAGGGCAGTGGTGTACTTGTTGGTGCCGAGGGAAGGTTCGGCCTTGCCATTAACCGTGATGACGCCGCGTGGACCGGGCATCTTGAGCTTACGGTAGGCATAATGTGGCACCGCGTTGAATCGAGTGAACGCGGTTCGTCCGAGCAGTGCCTGATAATCACTGCGGAAGGGGACGATTTCGAAGATTAACTCTTCGGTACGGTAATTTTCTGGTGATCCGAAGACTACCTCAAGGGCGATGGAGCCTGTACAGCTGGCTTCCACACCTGGTATAATGCCTCTGAAAGTGGCTTTAGTGGGTTTGATCGCCGAATGATCGATGCCCATCTTGCGCATTATGTCCTGGTAGAGCAGATTTAGACTGCTGCCTCCGTCCATAAGGACTCGTGTGAGGTGGAACCCGTCAATTATTGGGTCGAGGACTAGAGCGGCTGGATTGCCCTGATTGGCGTTAACCAGACGATCCGTGCGGTTGAAGGTGACCGGCCCTAGTTTATATTGTGGGACGACTAGTTCCGTTAAGTCGGCATCCCTAAGGGTGCATATCCGGTCCGAGTTGGGAATTTGGGTGGTGTTTACCACACTCAGCGATTGAATATGCGGGGGAAATTTCTTTTGCCCTCCTGTGTTCGATGATCTGGGCTCTTCATTGCCATCATGGTTTTGAGACCCCCCTATCCGTTTTTGGCGCCTGCCCTGCCGGCTTGTTTGAAGACCCAGCATTCTCTGTTGGTATGGGTGGCTGGCGTTCCTGGGGTGCCGTGAATTTGACACGAGCGATCGAGTATGCGGTCCAAACTGGACGGGCCCAGGTTGCTTCTTTTGAATGGCTTCTTCCGTTGACAGGATTTAGAGCATTGACTGCCGTGTCTTCGGCGTTGTCACCGTTGTTGCGGCGCTTGTGTCTGTTGCGACGTGGTCTGCCGTTACTATCTTTGGCATCTGAATTGCCATGACTTCTTGATGTGTTGTTGCTGCGAGCCAGCCAGCTATCCTCGCCCGCGCAAAAGCGGGTCATGAGTGTCGTGAGGGCTGCCATAGACTTCGGCTTCTCCTGGCCGAGGTGCCGGGCGAGCCACTCGTCACGGATGTTATGCTTAAATGCCGCTAAGGCCTCTACATCTGGACAGTCGACAATTTCTTTTTTCTTAGTTAGGAACCGGGTCCAGAATTTCCTGGCCGATTCCCCTGGCTGCTGAGTTATATGGCTCAAGCCATCAACATCCGGTTGTCGCACATAAGTGCCCTGGAAGTTGTCAAGGAATGCATCTTCCAAATCCTCCCAACTGCCAATGGAGTTTGTTGGCAAGCTATTCAGCCAGTGCCGAGCTGGTCCTTTGAGTTTGAGTGGGAGGTACTTGATGGCATGTAGATCATCACCGCGAGCCATGTGGATGTGGAGGAGGAAATCCTCGATCCATACCATGGGGTCTGTTGTACCATCATATGATTCAATGTTTACGGGTTTAAAACCCTCTAGGAATTGGTGATCCATTACTTCATCAGTGAAGCATAGGGGGTGTGCGGAGCCTCTGTGCCGGGCTATATCACGACGCAGTTCGTACGAGTCTTGTCTGCTGTATTCGGCCCGTCCGGATTTGCTTTTAGTATATCCGGCATGACGGTCATCGTCCTGCGTTGGGGCGCGCCCCCGTGATCCGTAGATCGATCTTGCATGTTTTTCTTTGTTTTCCAATACGTCTCGCAGGTCCCGCGTGTTGCCCCGGGCCTTGGTATTTTTGTTTGAATGGCGGCGGGGTGCGCGCTGGACTTCGGGCTGATATGCCTCTCTGTCTCGGCCACGAGGTGGCCGATCAGCCGCATCATACGCTGGTGATGTAGGTTTCAATGCTTCCTCCTCGAGTTGGGGTAGCAACCTGCGCTTTGGGTAACTCTTGGTTGGGCGCTCGAGTTCGTATTCCTCGCCCGCCAGGACTTCAGTCCATCTATCCGCTGGCAGATCTTGATCAGCTCGAAGCTGTTGTTGCTTTTTCCTCAGGCTGTTTGCTGTTGCTATAAGCCGGCGCTTGAAGCGCTCCTGCTCGACGGGATCCTCAGGCACGATAAATTCTTTATCGCCAAGGCTCACCTCGTCTTCGGAGAGAGGCATGTAATTGTCATCCTCTGATTCTCCGTTTGCTGCCTGTTCCGGAGGGCTAGCTTGTTCATCCTCCCACTCGAGGTCTGGCTGGAGGGTCTTGTCGTCGTCTTCGGCACTATCCGGAGCGTTATTGTCTCTTGTGTCGGTATCGCTACTTTTGCTATGGCGGGACTTAGAGCGGCGCCGCTGACGTCGGTGCTTGGATTGCTTCTTGGAGGGATTATCCCTTGTTGTCTTATCGCCATCGCCTTCTTTGGGGGTGTCCACCATGTATATATCATATGATGAGGTGGCAGTCCAGTGCCCTGTGGGCGGTGGTTCCTGTTTGTCTCCTGCATCGCCATCCATACCGTCGATGTCTTCGGAGTCGAAATCGAGCATGTCGGTTAAATCGTCGATAGCGGCTACTAAGTGGGTGGTGGGTGGGCAGCGAATTTCTTCGTCGTCCGCATCCCATTCTAGCCGGACATAGTTCGGCCAAGGGTCTCCTGACAAGGAGAGAGACCTCAATGAGTTTAGCACGTCGCCTAGTGGTGAGTGCTGAAAGATATTCGCGGAGGAAAACTCCATGATTGGTGCCTAATCAGATTCGATAGGCACGGACGCAAGCAGTTCGGAGCCCATGGCCGGGGACGAATCCAAATGTCCGACAACACGGGTATCATAAGAGGTGAAGTCAGTATTCGGCTCTATCGCCGCTGAGTGTGCGACCTCCGTGGCGGGGTCCAACCACCCGTCCTCAGATGGCGCAATTTGTTCCGGATTGAGGGCCGGAGTAGTTGCAGGTGTGATCTCCCGAACACTGTCCGACGGCAGAGCTAAGTCATGCTCGTCGTGATTGTGCGGCGCACCTGACATGGGCTCGCATCCGTCGAAGATCAAGTCTCCGCGGATGTCGGTAGTATAGTTCAAGTTTCCAAACCTGACCTGATGGCCAGGGGCATAGCTCTCGATCCGCTCCAGATGGCCAAGCGAGTTGGCCCACAGTACGAAGCCACCGAATACGAAGATCTGTCCGGGAAGGAAAACCTCACCCTGGACCGCAACGTTGCCGATGATCGAAGGAGCCATCTAGCCTTACGGTGACGGCACAGTGGAACTCTCAATGAAAGCACCAATGTCGGTGTCAAAACCGGCGGATCTCGGGTAGGGGGTCCCAAACTGTGCGTCTAAGGCGGATGGTAACAGGAGGCAGGGGACATGATGTTTACCCAGGTTCGGGCCCTCTCGATGGAGGTAATACCCTACTTCCTACTTGATTGATCTTGATGATATGAGTATTACAAGAGTTGATCTACCACTAGATCGTAGAGGCTAAACCCTAGAAGCTAGCCTATGGTATGATTGTTGTTGTCCTACGGACTAAACCCTTCGGTTTATATTGAAACCGTAGGGGGCTAGGGTTACACAGAGTCGGTTACAAGGGAGGAGATCTACATATCTGTATTGCCAAGCTTGTCTTCCACGCCAAGGAGTGTCCCATCCGGACACGGGATGAAGTCTTCAATCTTGTATCTTCATAGTCCAACAGTCCGGCAAAAGTATATTGTCCGGATGTCCGAGGACCCCCTAATCCAGGACTCCCTCAGCGTGTATCGTTATTTTCTGACCTTCATAGATGATTTGAGCAGATATGGGTATATCTACTTGATGAAACAGAAGTCTGAAATATTTGAAAAGTTCAAAGAATTTCAGAGTGAAGTGGAAAATCATCGTAACAAGAAAATAAAGTTTCTGCGATCTGATTGTGGAGGAGAATATTTGAGTTATGAGTTTGGTCTTCAATTGCAACAACGCGGAATAGTTTCGCAACTCACGCCACCTGGAACACCACAGCGTAATGGCGTATCCGGACGTTGTAACCGCACTTTATTAGATATGGTGCGATCTATGATGTCTCTTACTAATTTACCGCTATCGTTTTGGGGTTATGCTTTAGAGACGGCTACATTCACGTTAAATAGGGCACCATCTAAATCCGTTGAGACAACACCTTATGAACTATGGTTTGGCAAGAAACCCAAATTGTCGTTTCTTAAAGTTTGGGGCTGCGATGCTTATGTGAAAAAGCTTCAACCTGATAAGCTCGAACCCAAATCGGAGAAATGTGTCTTCATAGGATACCCAAAGGAGACTGTTGGGTACACCTTCTATCATAGATCCGAAGGCAAGATATTCGTTGCTAAGAATGGATCCTTTCTAGAGAAGGAGTTTCTCTCGAAAGAAGTGAGTGGGAGGAAAGTAGAACTTGATGAGGTAACTGTACCTGCTCCCTTATTGGAAAGTAGTTCATCACAGAAATCAGTTCCTGTGACTACTACACCAATTAGTGAGGAAGCTAATGATGACGATCATGTAACTTCAGATCAAGTTAATACTGAACCTCGTAGGTCAACCAGAGTAAGATCCGCACCAGAGTTGTACGGTAATCCGGTTCTGGAGGTCATGTTACTTGACCATGACGAACCTACGAACTATGAGGAAGCGATGATGAGCCCAGATTCCGCGAAATGGCTTGAGGCCATGAAATCTGAGATGGGATCCATGTATGAGAACAAAGTGTGGACTTTGGTTGACTTGCCCGATGACCGGCAAGCCATAGAGAATAAATGGATCTTCAAGAGGAAGACTGACGCTGACGGTAATGTTACTGTCTACAAAGCTCGACTTGTTGTGAAAGGTTTTCGACAAGTTCAAGGAGTTGACTACGATGAGACCTTCTCACCTGTAGAGATGCTTAAGTCCGTGATAGCAATTGCTGCATTTTATGATTATGTTGGCAATTGCTGCATTTTATGATTATGAAATTTGGCAAATGGATGTAAATACTGCATTCCTGAATGGATTTCTGGAAGAAGAGTTGTATATGATGCAACCCGAAGGTTTTATCAATCCAAAGGATGCTAACAAAGTGTTAAGCTCCAGCGATCCATTTATGGACTAGTGCAAGCATTCCGGAGTTGGAATAAATGTTTTGATAGTGTGATCAAAGCATATGGTTTTATACAGACTTTTGGAGAAGCCTGTATTTACAAGAAAGTGAGTGGGAGCTCTGTAGCATTTCTAATATTATATGTGGATGACATATTGTTGATTGGAAATGATATAGAATTTCTGGATAGCATAAAAGGATACTTGAATAAGAGTTTTTCAATCAAAGACCTCGGTGAAGCTGCTTATATATTGGGCATCAAGATCTATAGAGATAGATCAAGACACTTAACTGGACTTTCAAAAAGCACACACCTTGATAAAGGTTTGAAGAAGTTTAAAATGGATCAAGCAAAGAAAGGGTTCTTGCCTATGTTACAAGGTGTGAAGTTGAGTCAGACTAAATGCCCAACCACTGCAGAAGATAGAGAGAAAATGAAAGTCATTCCCTATGCTTCAGCCATAGGTTCTATCATGTATGCAATGTTGTGTACCAGACCTGATGTGTGCCTTGCTATTAGTTTAGCAGGGAGGTACCAAAGTAATCCAGGAGTGGATCACTGGACAGCAGTCAAGAACATCCTGAAATACCTGAAAAGGACTAAGGATATGTTTCCCATTTATGGAGGTGACAAAGAGCTCGTCGTAAATGGTTACGTCGATGCAAGCTTTGACACTGATCCGGATGACTCTAAGTCAAAAACCGGATACGGATTTATATTGAACGGTGGAGCTGTCAGTTGGTGCAGTTCTAAGCAAAGCGTCGTGGCGGGATCTACGTGTGAAGCAGAGTACATAGCTGCTTCGAAAGCAGCAAATGAAGGAGTCTGGATGAAGGAGTTCGTACCGATCTAGGTGTCATACCTAGTGCATCGGGTCCGATGAAAATCTTTTGTGACAATACTAGTGCAATTGCCTTGGCAAAGGAATCCAGATTTCACAAGAGAACCAAGCACATCAAGAGACGCTTCAATTCCATCCGCGATCAAGTCAAGGAGGGAGACATAGAGATTTGCAAGATACATACAGATCTGAATGTTGCAGACCCGTTGACCAAGCCTCCTCACGAGCAAAACATGATCAGCACCAAGACTCCATGGGTGTTAGAATCATTACTGCGTAATCTAGATTATTGACTCTAGTGCAAGTGGGAGACTGAAGGAAATATGCCCTAGAGGCAATAATAAAGTTGTTATTTATATTTCCTTATATCATGATAAATGTTTATTATTCATGCTAGAATTGTATTAAAACGAAAACTTAGACAACCAGAGTGTCACTAGTATGCCTCTACTTGACTAGCTCGTTGAATCAAAGATGGTTAAGTTTCCTCGCCATAGACATGAGTTGTCATTTGATTAACGGGATCACATCATTAGAGAATGATGTGATTGACTTGACCCATTTCGTTAGCTTAGCACTTGATCGTTTAGTTTGTTGCTATTGATTTCTTCATGACTTATACATGTTCCTATGACTATGAGATTATGCAACTCCCGAATACCGGAGGAACACTTAGTGTGCTATCAAACGTCACAACGTAACTGGGTGATTATAAAGATGCTCTACAGGTGTCTCCGATGGTGTTTGTTGGGTTGGCATAGATCGAGATTAGAATTTGTCACTCCGTGTTTCGGAGAGGTATCTCTGGGACCTCTCGGTAATGCACATCACTATAAGCCTTGCAAGCAATGTGACTAATGAGTTAGTTGCAGGATGATGCATTACGGAACGAGTAAGGAGACTTGCCGGTAACGAGATTTAACTAGGTATTGAGATACCGACGATCGAATCTCGGGCAAGTAACATACCGATGACAAAGGGAACAACGTATGTTGTTGTGCGGTTTGACTGATAAAGATCTTCGTAGAATATGTAGGAACCAATATGAGCATCTATGTTCCGCTATTGGTTATTGACCGGAGATGAGTCTCGGTCATGTCTACATAGTTCTCGAACCCGTAGGGTCCGCACGCTTAACGTTCGGTGACGATCGGTATTATGAGTTTCTGTGTTTTGATGTACCGAAGGTAGTTCGAAGTCCCGTATGTGATCACGGACAGGACGAGGAGTCTCGAAATGGTCGAGACATAAAGATTGATATATTGGACGACTATATTCAGACACCAGATGAGTTCCGGGGGGCACCGGATAACTGTCGGAGTGTCGGAGGGTTATCAGAACCCCGGGGGAACTAATGGGCCAACATGGGCCTTGTGTGAGAGAGAGGAGGGGGCCTTAGGGCTGGCCGCGCGCCCCCTCCTTGAGGAGTCCGAATTGGACAAGGAGGGGGGCGGCGCCCCCTCTTTCCCTCCCTCTCTCCCCCTCCTTCCTCCCCCTCCTAGTAGGACTAGGAAAGGAGGAATCCTACTCCTACTAGGAGGAGGATTCCTCCCCTCCTTGGCGCGCCTATAGGGCCGGCCGGCCTTCCCCTTGCTCCTTTATATACGGGGGCAGGGGGCACCCTAGAACACACAAGTTGACAGTTGTCTTAGCCGTGTGCGGTGCCCCCCTCCACAGATTTCCACCTCGGTCATATCGTTGCAGTGCTTAGGCGAAGCCCTGCGTCGGTAACTTCATCATCACCGTCATCCACCATCGTGCTGACGAAGCGCTCCCTCGACACTCAGCTGGATCAAGAGTTGTGGGACATCACCGAGCCGAACATGTGCAGATCGCGGAGGTGCCGTACTTTCGGTATTAGGTTCGCTCGGATCGTGAAGACATACGACTACATCAACCGCGTTGTCATAACACTTTCGCTTTCGGTCTACGAGGGTACGTGGACAACACTCTCCCCTCTTGTTGCTATGCACCACCTAGATGGATCTTGGGGTGCGTAGGAATTCTTTTGAAATTACTGCGTTCCCGAACAGTCGGAACATACCAACATGGGACCTACTTTCGAAGATTTTGTCACGGTGAATCTTTTATGTGAAAAATAGTTTTTCGAACAGACTGACGGTTTGAGCGACAAAACATTTTAAAGTTTTGAAATAGGGAGAATCTAGGATGGCATTTTTTGTCATCTAGTGCATGCATGGATGTGCACATGGGAAGAAAGGTTTGAAGACCATTTCTCATGCCCGGTAATTTCTATGAAAACAGCTTGGTAACTGATGTGTTGCAGATGTGATAACTGACGTAGTAAGTGCCGGTAAATTTGGACCTGAAAAAATCATCGAAACATATCAACACAGAATCTAGTTTCGAAGGTCTCATCGTGACGAATCTCTTATGTGAAGGCAGTTTTTCGATCCGACGAACCATTTGAGCTACGAAACATTTTGATTTTTCAATCTTGAAAAGAATCTGCTGGCATCATCACTTTTGATTCTTCTGCATGCATGTAATTAGGTGCTGCTAATTAAACTTAGTACCTGTGGACATGCATATAGATGCACGCACACCACACATACATGCAAACTAATTAATTGAATCAAATAGAAATGTGTTTGATCTTTTGCTTAAATTCAATACGTTAGGAAGTTATCATAGTCCTAAACAAAATGATCTGTACATTAGCATTCAACAAATAGTTAGCCTACGTGATCACTAAGCCGAAGATTCCGGGTTCGAACCCCCTGCTCTGCGCGCATAGTTCGCATTTTTTATATGTTTGTTTATTTCATCAGCTGACAGGTGGGACTCATGAGACCGGCAGAGGACGTAGCGATGACCATGCAATGGTAGTTTCCACGTATAAAAATTTGACCGGTCAACTGGACAAAATAAGGAACTCTAAGACGAGCCAGTGACCGTATAATGACCGCAACTCATATTCAATGACCGTATTGAGCGTATTCTGAAGTACAGTGACGGTAATGTGCTTCGACCTCAACTTCAATGACCACCAATGTATTTATCTCCCTTTAGAACCGCCGTTTTTCGTGCGAAGCTGCTGTCGTCTCACACTACAAGGAAGCATTACTTGTTGGCAGCCTTAATAAAATATAGTAACTGTGGATGGTATTGGCCGTTTATAGAGTGAGTGGCGGTGGATGGGCGTGCAAATGCTTGCAATTTTATTTTTATTTTTTAGGGAATTACAACGTCTTTGTTTAATGGTGATGCTTAGTTGATTTTTGTTGGCTACATGCTGCAACGACACAGTTGAAAAGATCGATATAGTTGACTAGAGGGGGGTGAATAGACAACTAACAATTTTTAGCTTTTCTTTACCTAATTAAACTTTGCATCAAGTAGGTTGTCTAGATATGCAACTAGGTGAGCAACCTATGTGATACAACAACAACAAGCACACAAGCAAGCAAGGGATACAACTAAATATAAGCTTGCACAAGTAAAGGTAAGAGATAACCAAAAGTGGAGCCAGTGGAGACGAGGGTGTGTTACTGAAGTTCCTTCCCTTTGAGAGGAAGTACGTCTCCGTTGGAGCAGTGTGGAGGCACAATGCTCCCCAAGAAGCCACTAGGGCCACCGTATTCTCCTCACACCCTCACACAATGCAAGATGACGTGATTCCACTATTGGTGCCCTTGGAGGCGGTGACCGAACCTTTACAAACAAGGCTGGGGCAATCTCCACAACTCAATTGGAGGCTCCCAACGATACCACAGAGCTTCACCACAATGGAATGTGGCTTCGCGGTGATCTCAACCGTCTAGGGTGCTCAAACACCCACGAGTAACAAGATCCGCAAGGGATTAGTGGGGGGAAATCAAATTTCTCTTGATGGAAGTGTAGATCCGAGCCTTCTCAACCAATCCCTAAAGAATCAACAAGTTTGATTGGCTAGGGAGAGAGATCGGGCGAAACTGAGCTTTGGAGCAACAATGGAGCTTGGGGGAAAAGAGGTAGGTCAACTTGGAGAAGAAGACCTCCTTTTATAGTGGGGGAATCAATCCAACCGTTACCCCCCTCTTTAGCCTGCATAGAGCGGTACTACTACTCAGTGTGGCGGTACTACCGCTGGTAGCAGCGGTACTACCGCGGTGACTGAGAGTAGAGCCAACAGAGGAGGAACGAAATAGAGAGGGGGTGTTTGGGCGGCACTAGTAGCGGTGGTAGCCGCGCTACTACCGCTCAAGGGCGGTACTATCGCCGCTACTGCCGCTACTAGTGTCGCTCAACCCGACACGAGGAGAGCACCCTTGAATCGAGGCGGTAGCAGTGCCAACCAAGGGCGGTACTGCCGCCGATGAACCCGAGCGGTACTACCGCTAAAAACAGCTGTACTACCGCTTGAGATCCATGGGCGGTACTACTGCTCTAGCGGCGGTAATACTGCGAGCACCTCACAACCTCCACTTTCAATGAAACGACAAACTCCAAGGAGGGGAAAGGAGCAGGGGGTGCAAAGATGAAGTGTACGTGTTGATTCCACCCTAGCCTTTCCAATGCGGACCCCCTCTTTATAGTATGGTGTCTCCTACGACTCTAGTCCACCAAAACCGAAACAAAAGAGACTACACCATCTTCACATAAAGTTCTGAGGGGAAAGAATCGTCTCGTGCCAATGAATGAATCTCTGAAATACTCAACACACACGATTAGCCCGCAAAAGCATTGTCATCAATCACCAAAACTACTTAGAGAGAGATATGCCCTAACAATCTCCCCCTTTTTGGTGGATTGATGACAACACAGGATTTGCACAAAGTAATGACATGAGAGTAAGCGAATCCCACAACTACAAAATATAGACGGACTCCCCCTAGATGTGTGCACTTAATTAGATGTGCCTTTGGATTGCAAGGTACACACATTAGGATCAACACTCCCCCTATATTTTATAGTCTGACAACATTTGCATCAAAGATAAGACATATAATAGCTAGGATGCAATAGAGTGGCAAGTGAGCTAAGTAGACATATTAGATAAGCATAGGCTCACAAACTACTAAAGTACTTGACATACAAAGATAATAATAGGGTAGCATATTTATCACACCATATGATAGGGTACCAGGTCTCACGAGCACCAACCAAACCAAAGCAAACGACGAAAAAAGAGTTTGCGAGAGAGAGAAAGACAAGGCAAATAAGACACTCGCAACTCGACAAATCCCTAAACTCTCTCCCCCTTTGGCATCGAGACACCAAAAAGGGCAAATAGTGCTGCTATGGCCACAGGTGATAGCATAACTGAAGATCTCCAGCATCACATC
Organism: Triticum aestivum; assembly: GCF_018294505.1. Lineage (NCBI taxonomy): Eukaryota > Viridiplantae > Streptophyta > Magnoliopsida > Poales > Poaceae > Triticum > Triticum aestivum. The sequence continues at coordinate 394,255,763 of NC_057796.1, forward strand.
CCCGCGTGATTGTCCGCTCTTCCGTCATCGGCAGGAGGCTGCTCGGTGTCTGAGTCTGTTCATGGGCAGTGCTGCTGAACCCACTCCTCCTCATCTGTGATCTTTCCCTCAGAACCGCTAGCAACTGTTGTACCTAACTGACGCATGAGCTCCTTATGACGGCTCCTAGCCTTCTTCTTAGACACATGAGCCATATACTGTCCATGAGACTCCATGCAGAAAAGTTTCTTCATTTTGCGCTTGAGCTTCTTTGCCCATGAGGGCTCCGCTCCAGAGGGCTCATAATCATCATCATCATCATCATCATCATCATCATCATCAGCCTCTGTCTCAACGTCATTAGCTCCAAATGGAATCCCAGACCTCGGAACCGATGAGCCCCAGTTCTCCTTCTTTCTCAGACGCTTGATCTCATGAGGGATCAACTCACCAGTCTCTAGCACAACATTAGGATAAGTGTGCTCCTACGCCTTCTCAATAAGCAACATGAGAAAAGGACCATAGATGGGGCACTTGCGCTCAGAGATAGCGGTAAGAAGCTTAGACCACATGACATGAGAGATATCCAAGGTCACTCCAGTGTTTTCTTCTTTCTCATGCTGACAGAAAAGTAACATGTCCACGAGAAACGAGTGAAGCATATCCAAGTTCCCTATGCATGGGAAAAGAGTCTCCCTGAAGATGCGATGAAGGATGTCCAGGTAGGCAGGCAACTCATACGTCTCCTTCTGCGTCTCGGGGTTAATATTCACAGTGTAGAACGGCCAGAGAGCTTGCTTGTGAGTAGAGGTTGTCCTCTAGTGAGGACGAAAGACAACCGGGTTCTCAAGCTCTTGATCTTCAATCCCAAACAATTCCATGAACGCCTTCCATTTGACAGACAAAAGTTTGCCATTAGTCATCCAAGTCAAGGTCCTTTCTGCATCAGTGCCTAGATGAACCGTGGCATAAAACTAAGCCACCAAATCCGCATCAAAGTCCTTTTTGAACTCCATGATCTTGAGAATATTCAGCTGAGAACACATCTGCAGAGCCTCGCCAAAGTAGGCAGGATCCTTCTCCATGTAGGCAGTGTTAATGGAGCGGACATCAACATAGAGATTCTTTTTGCTTTGATCACATCAAAGTAGATTGCCCACTGAAAACGGTTCCAGAAGGGACGGTTGACAAGATTGGGCTCTTGATCTTGCTCATAGGGATTGCACCGACGCTTCTCCCAGAACTCCTTGGTAGTCATCTCAGTCACGGACTTGGACTTCGGCTTGGGCTTCTTTGCAATACTCTTGGTAGGCTGCTGAGACGAAGTTGGCGGAACACTTGAAGGTGGAACACTCTAAGAAGCAGCCGCTGCCTCAGAGGTGCGATAGCACTTTGAAGTAGAACGCCCGGGGTTGACAGGGCGGACATGTTGCTCCGAAGGGACATCACCTGGAACCAAACACACAGACACAAGAAACAACATGAAAGAACGAGCATAAGCCTCCAGAAAAAGTAACATGGATCGATATTTGGTATGAGTAAGGTGGAAGTTGGCATCCAGTGGTAGTACCGTGATCTGGAAGCGGTAGTACCGCTCCAGGGGAGCGGTAGTACTGCTCCAGGCGGGGGAACGGCGGTTCCCTACCGCCGTGGCCAAATACGGCACTACAGGGATGCCAAATTCAAAAATAAGCCTACCAAATATCAATCCAAATAGTGTAGAAGCCTTCACCATCCTCCTCAAGCTTCGATTTGGCCAAAAATCGAGGAATGCAAAGCCTGTTGCCCCTAAAGACTAGATCTGAAACCTAGAAGCAAAGAGAAAGGGATTGGGGACAATACCAGCATCCATGGCTAGAGGAAGGGGTGGGGATCAATCCCATCGGAGGAAAAGGTGAAAGACAGCCCGGAGGAGGCGGCCCACCAGCGCCCTCCCGCGGCAAGTTTGTCGCTGCCGAACGAAGAGGACGAGAGGGTCGCGTGAATGGGTGTGGGGGAGAAGGAAACTCCCCCTGCCCCGACATAACCCCCTAGTCCCACCCCGCAGCGGTAGTACCGCTCCAGCGGGCGGTAGTACCGCTTGAAGTATATAAGCGGTAGTACCGCGCGCCTCCAGCGGTAATACCGCCCAGCCAAAAACTCAAAGACTAAACAGAAAAAGGCTTAGCTCAAGCGACAGGAAAACACAGAGATGAGAGAGCAAACACGGAGGCAGAAGAGCGCCCACGAGAGGACAAGAAGTAAAAAAAACCACATATGTCTAAAAGAGAGGGTGGCGGCCGAGGCCACCTATGGTTGAGTCAAGTGGTATGGCACCGCGAAGATTTTAACCTAGGGCCCATGACCAAAACTCACCTTTGAAGCACAAGTACCATAAAAAATGGCTAATGTGGAAGACGTGATCAATTTATGCATAATGGGGGGAGGGAGAGTTCGTTGAGAGAACAACACTCCCCCTATGTCCATGCCCACACCTAAACAAGACATCATGATGAGTATGGTGGGGTGTGCAAAGGTTCAAGCCACATTGCTCGAATCAATGATATTTAGCTCATTGATACGTCTCCAAGATATCTATAATTTTTTATTGTTCCATGCTGTTATATTATCAATCATGGATGTTTTATAATCATTTTATAGTCATTTTATATCATTTTATATCATTTTTTGGTACTAACCTATTGACATAGTGCCAAGTGCAAGTTACTATTTTCTGCATGTTTTTTACATCACAAGAAATCAATATCAGACGGAGTCCAAATGCAACGAAACTTCACGAAGATTTTTTATGGACCACAAGACACATAATGGGCCCTGGCTGCGCCTAGGGGTGGAGGTGCTCCGAGGAGAGCACAACCCACCAGGGCGCGCCAGGAGGCCCAGGCGCGCCCTGGTGGGTTGTGCCCACCTCGGATGCCCCCCGAACCGCCTCTTTGCTCCATAAATACTCCAATATTCCCAAAACCCTAGGGGAGTCGACGAAATATTGATCCAGCCGCCGTAGAGTCCAGAACACTAGATCCAATCTAGACACCATCACGGATGGGGTTCACCACCTCCATTGGTGCCTCACCGATGATGCGTGAGTAGTTCTTTGTAGACCTCCGGGTCCGTAGTTAGTAGCTAGATGGCTTCCTCTCTCTCGCTGAATTCTCAATACAATGATCTCTTGGAGATCCATATGATGTAACTCTTTTCCACTGTGTTTGTTGGGATCTGATGAACTTTGAGTTTATGATCAGTTATATCTTTTTTATATCCATGAAAGTATTTGAGTTTCTTTGATTTCTTCTATGAATGATCTCTTATAGCGTCGTATTTCTTCTCCGATATTTGGGTTTTGTTTGGCCAACTTGATCTATTTATCTTGCAATGGGTAGAGGTGCTTTGTAGTGGGTTCGATCTTACAGTGCTTGATCCCAGTGACAGAAGGGAACCGACACGTATGTATCGTTGCTACTAAGGATAAAACGATGGGGTCTATCTCTACATAGATAGATCTTGTCTACATCATGTCATCGTTCTTATTGCATTACTCTGTTTCTCCATGAACTTAATACATTAGATGCATGCTGGATAGCGGTGATGTGTGGAGTAATAGTAGTAGATGCAGGCAGGAGTCGGTCTACTAATCTTGGACGTGATGCCTATATAATGATCATTGCCTGGATATCGTCATGATTATTTGAAGTCTATCAATTTCCAAATAGTAATTTGTTTACCCACCATTTTTGCTATCTTTCTCATATATTTGCATTTGCGATCTACTTTCCCTTTGCATTTATTTTCAGATCTATTAAACCAAAAATACAAAAATACCTCGCTGCGTTTTATTCTTATTTATTTTATTTGGTGTCTGATCTATCAATCTACTACAATTTCCTCACGTCCGTTTGCCCATCTTGGGGCGCCGCTACCCGAAAGGGATTGACAACCCCTTTTACACGTCGGGTTGCGAGGATTTGTTATCTGTGTACAGGGGCTGTTTATGTTGTGTTGCTTGGTTCTCCTACTGGTTTGATAACCTTTGTTTCTTCACTGAGGGAAATACCTACCGTCGCTGTGCTGCATCATCCCTTCCTCTTTAGGGAAATACCGACATAGTCCTAGCCGACATCAAAAGGAATTTCTGGCGCCGTTGCCGGGGAGGATAAAGTCAAGATAGTCTCCCAGGCACGCACCATTTCTGGCGCCGTTGCCGGGGAGGATCTTCAACATATACCAGGTTCCTAATCACAAATCTCATCTCCTCGCAATTTACATTATTTTCCATTTACCTCTCGTTTTCCTCTCCCACACTTCACAAAAATTTGTCGTTTTATTCGCCCCTCCTTTTCCATTCGTCGTTTTCTTGCCGGATACGTTTTTATGTGCAATCTTGTTCGCCGTTATTATCATTATGGATAGTTCTTCCTCTATTGCTTGCACTCCCGAGAACGAGGTTCTCAACTTTAAACAAAGGGGAGGAGAAAAGCTAAAAGGTGCTTGGTATAGAATTTGCAATGCTCATAATAGATCTATCCGTAAGCAATCTACCGTTGCTCTTCTTCGTTGTTTTTTTGTTGGCATCACCACTTGGTATAGATTCGTCCTTGATATGATTACCGGTGGAAATTTCTTGATGTGTCCTTCTCTTCATGCTTTTAATGCTATGGGAAATCTAGTGGGCTCACCACCTCTTATGATTAATGGAACAACTTTGACTCTTGAGCATGTTATGGAAAGACTAGATGTTATTGAAAAGAAAATGCTCACTGAAGATCATATGGTAATTATAGATAAAAAGATGCATCATTTTGCCACCAAGATTGGGTCAAAAGCGAGATAAATTTTTAAGTTGTTGAAAGAAAAGGGTACCGTAATCCATGAAAGAATAGAAGAAAGCCCGTCTCGGATTGATAAACTAGAAGAAATCTTTAGTAATCTAAGCACGGCTTTTGCTTCCGCTAAAACTATCGAAAAAACACCCGTAAAGATTGGCAAAGTTACTCAAGTTACCAAGAACAAGGGTGCAACTTCTACTAATAGTAATAAAGAAGATCTTAAGATGATTAGTATTCACCCGGATTTTGTTGAAGTGATAAGAGATCCTTTTTGCAAGAATGAATTCTTTAAATTTATTCCTAGGAGTATTGTTATTGAAGATCTTTATGCTAAATCTTTGAAGGATTCTAAGTGTTTGATTGAAGAGTTGGACAAGGATGACAATACTTAGATCCTTGCTTTATGCTTAGCTAAGGGCGTAAAACTATAGCGCTTGTTGGGAGGCAACCCAATGAATAAAATTTATTTTTGCTTTTTGCTTCCTGTTTTTGAGTGTTTGCACAATTATGCTACTGTTATGATTGTGTTTTTTGTGTTTTAATTAGTGTTTGTGCCAAATAAAGCCTTTGGGATCTTCTTGGGTGATAGTTGTTTGATCTTGCTGAAAAACAGAAACTTATGTGCTCACGAAAACAATTGTTAAAAATCACCAGACCGTGATAAAATGCCAATTAGTTTTGCAGAAGATTAATATACAAATTACCCTGGTCGTCCTAATTTTTCAGAATTTTTGGAGTTTCAGAAGTATTCGAAATAGTCAGATTGCTACAGACTGTTCTGTTTTGACAGATTCAGTTTTCTTTGCGTTGTGTGCCTATTTTGATGGCTCTATGGTTTTCTTTGATGAGTTTTTGCCATACGAAAGTTGGAATACAGTATATATAATGCAAAAACAAAATATGAATTGGTTTGATACAATACTTATAGTAGTGGTTTGCTTTCTTATACTAACGGATCTCACGAAGGTTTGTTGAGTTTTGTGTGATTGAAGTTTTCAAGTTTTGGGTTATCTTACGATGGATGAAGGAAGGATAGAAGTGCCTAAGCTCTGGGATGCCCCGGCATCCCAAGCTATTATCCAAAAATGAGCAACCAACTAAGCTTGGGGATGCCCCCGAGTGGCATCCCCTCTTTCTTCTAACGACCATCGGTATTTTACTCGAAGCTATATTTTTATTCGTCACATACTATGTGTTTTGCTTGGAGCGTCTTGGACGATATGAGTCTTTGCTTGTTTTGTTTTTTGTTTTAAGTCTTGATCCCTTGCTGGACACACCCATTTGAGAGAGCCAAAATTATGTCATGACTTGTTAGAATAGCTCTCTTTGCTTCACTTAAATTTTTATGAGCTATGGACTTGCTCTAGTGCTTCACTTATATATTTTTGAGCATGGTGTGCTTTAGTATTTTTGAAGAAATGCTCTCTTGCTTCACTTAGATTTATTTTATAGTTGGTAAAATTTTCAAGAAATTCTCTCTTGCTTCACTTAAATTATTTTGAGAGAAAGAAAAAAGTTATGCTCATGATCTTCACTTATATTTGTTTGAGCTTATGAAAAGCAACACATGAAAATTAATCCCAAAGTGATAGATATCCAAGAAGGATATAATAAAAACTTTCATGAAGATCATTGGACAAAATAAACTTGATTCTTAGTAATAGTTTTGAGATATGATGATGTGATATGTGAGTTATGTTGATGAGTAATTATGCTTTAGTAAGAATATTGGTGTTGAGGTTTGTGATTCCCTATGCAAGAACGAAAGTCAATAGTCATGCAGTGAAATTATATCCTACTTGTGGCGCATTGTTTGGTGTTAATTATGCTTAGTGCTTGCTTATGAGATTATTCGTTTCTTGGTTGGTCGATTCTCAATCTTTTGCTAGCCTTCATTTTGCACTAAGTATGATCTCTACTTGTGCATCCAAAATCCTTTAAACCAGTTTTGCCACATGAGTCCACTATATCTACCTATATGCGGTATTAATTTGCCGTTCTAAGCAAATTTTCATGTGCCATCTCTAATTTTCAAAATAAACTTCTCTTTTGTGTGTTTTTTTCACTCGCGGAGCGGTGAGGGGTGGGTAATATTTTCCATGCTGGATGTGTTATTCTCACGATGAGTGTTTATTCACTTGTCATTGCACGAGAGTAAGGCAAAGGTTTTAGGGATGCCTAGTCCCGAAATGAAAAAATGAATTTACTTTATGTTGTCAAATAATAAATTCCTTGGAAAGTGTTGGGGAGGGCAACCGTGGGTACGGCTAGCCATGGAAAGTGAAAGTATGGTGGAAAAAGGATAAACTTTATTTTCTGTTTGGGAACCGCCTATGATATATCTAGGATGGAAAGTGTTGGGAAATATAAGTCGTTTTCATTGGTGGGATGGATGCACCTCCCAAAATGTTTTTATCTCTAAGTTTTTCGCTTGGAGCTCTGGCACCTCTACAAATCCGTACTTCCTTCTACGAAGGGCCTTTATTTTACTTTATGCAATTTTTTATTTTGAATTTGAGTCTCCACCTTCTCTTATAAAAGCACCAACTATAGGAGGCAATATGATCATACTTGAGTATTGGGTGTAGCTAATATGCGAGTGTGTTTCATGAATGGATCAATGGTTGAGCATGATGGGCTAGGGATAACTTATTTTAGCGTTGATATTTTGAAAGACATGGTTGCTTGTTGATATGCTTGAGTATTTAAATTATCATGTAAAAACTAGACTATTGCTTTGAATCACATAAAAGTAAAAATGTCCATGCTATAAAGAAAAGAATATCATATGACATGTTAGGCAGCATTCCACATCAAAAATTCTGTTTTTATCACTCACCTACTCGAGGACGAGTAGGAGTTAAGCTTGGGGATGCTGATACGTCTCCAACGTATCTATAATTTTTTATTGTTCCATGTTGTTATATTATCAATCTTGGATGTTCTATAATCATTTTATAGTCATTTTATATCTTTTTTGGTACTAACCTATTGACATAGTGCCAAGTGCCAGTTGCTGTTTTCTGCATGTTTTTTACATCGCAGGAAATCAATATTAGATGGAGTCCAAATGCAACGAAACTTCACGAAGATTTTTTATGGACCAGAAGACACATAATGGGCCCTGGCTGCGCCTGGGAGTGCTCCGAGGAGAGCACAACCCACCAGGGCGCGCCAGGAGGCCCAGGCGCGCCCTGGTGGGTTGTGCCCACCTCGGGTGCCCCCCGGACCGCCTCTTTGCTCTATAAATACCCCAATATTCCCAAAACCCTAGGGGAGTCGATGAAATATTGATCTAGCCGCCGCAGAGTCCAGAACCACCAGATCCAATCTAGACACCATCACGGATGGGGTTCACCACCTCCATTGGTGCCTCTCCGATGATGCGTGAGCAGTTCTTTGTAGACCTTCGGGTCCGTAGTTAGTACCTAGATGGCTTCCTCTCTCTCGCTGAATTCTCAATACAATGATCTCTTGGAGATCCATATGATGTAACTCTTTTGCTATGTGTTTGTTGGGATCTGATGAACTTTGAGTTTATGATCAGTTATATATTTTTTATATCCATGAAAGTATTTGAGTTTCTTTGATCTCTTTTATGCATGATCTCTTATAGCCTTGTATTTCTTCTCCGATATTTGGGTTTTGTTTGGCCAACTTGATCTATTTATCTTGCAATGGGAAGATGTGCTTTCTAGTGGGTTCGATCTTACAGTGCTTGATCCCAGTGACAGAAGGGGAACCGACACATATGTATCGTTGCTACTAAGGATAAAACGATGGGGTCTATATCTACATAGATAGATCTTGTCTACATCATGTCATCGTTCTTATTGCATTACTCTGTTTCTCCATGAACTTAATACACTAGATGCATGTTGGATAGCGGTCGATGTGTGGAGTAATAGTAGTAGATGCAGGCAGGAGTCGGTCTACTAATCTGGGATGTGATGCCTATATAATGATCATTGCCTGGATATCGTCATGATTATTTGAAGTTCTATCAATTGCCCAACAGTAATTTGTTTACCCACCGTTTCCTATTTTTCTCGAGAGAAGCCACTAGTGAAACCTACGGCCCCCGGGTCTCTTTCTCATATATTTGCCTTTGCGATCTACTTTTCCTTTGCATTTATTGTCAGATCTATTAAACCAAAAATACAAAAATACCTCGCTGCGTTTTATTCTTATTTATTTTATTTGGCGTTCGATCTATCAATCTACTACAATTTCCTCACGTCCGTTTGCCCATCTTGGGGCACCGCTACCCGGAAGGGATTGACAAGCCCTTTTACACGTCGGGTTGCGAGGATTTGTTATCTGTGTGGAGGGGTTGTTTACGTTGTGTTGCTTGGTTCTCCTACTGGTTCGATAACCTTGGTTTCTTCATTGAGGGAAATACCTACCGTCGCTGTGCTGCATCATCCCTTCCTCTTTGGGGAAATACCGACATAGTCCTAGCCGACATCACTCATGCCTTAACTCGCGAAATATTCCTTCATCCAAGGGCTTCGTGAAAATATCTGCAAGGTTATCATGAGTGTTGACGTAGTTGAGCTTGATCTCCCCTCGCCTAATGTGATCCCGGATGAAGTGATACCGAATCTCAATATGCTTCGTCTTGAAGTGTTGCACCGGGTTGAGAGAAATCTTGATGGCACTTTCATTGTCACACCAAAGAGGCACTTTGTCACAAATGACACCGTAATGCTTTAAAGTTTGCCGCATCCATAGAAGTTGAGCACAACAACTACCGGCAGCCACATACTCCGCTTCGGTGGATGAGAGAGACACACAACTTTGCTTCTTAGAAGACCAACTCACCAAAGAGCAACCAAGAAATTGGCACCCTCCGAAAGTTGACTTCCTATCCCCTTTGTCTCTCGCCCAATCCGAGTCCGAAAAGCCCACAAGGTTGGAGTTAGCTCCTCGTGGGTACCATAATCCAAAGTTTGGGGTATGAGCCAAATATCGAAAGATTCGCTTGACCCCCGAATAGTGGCTTTCCTTAGGTGCGGCTTGAAACCATGCACAAATTACCACACTCAACATGATATCCAGTCTAGATGCACAAATGTAAAGCAAGGAGCCAATCATGGAACGATATACCTTTTGATCCACCGCTTTACCATTGGGATCTGTGTCAAGTTGGCATTTGACGGGCATTAGAGTGGAAGCCGGCTTGACATCACTTAGCTTGAATCTCTTGAGCATGTCTTGAGTGTATTTGGCTTGGTTGATGAAGGTCCCTTCTCTTCTTTGTTTGATTTTGAATCTGAGAAAGAACTTCAACTCTCCCATCATGGACATCTTGAACTTCGAGGTCATGAGAGTGGCAAACTCCTCATTGAAAGCTTTGTTAGGAGAATCAAAGATAATATCATCAACATATAGTTGGCATACAACTAACTCCCCTTTGACCTTCTTAGTACAAAGAGTGGGGTCGATTTTCCCAATTTTAAACACACGATCTTGCAACAACTCGGTAAGGTGCTCATACCATGCACGTGGAGCTTGTTTAAGGCCATAGAGTGCCTTATCGAGTTGGTACACATGATTGGGGAACTCGGGATCCTCAAACCCTGGGGGTTGTTTGACATACACCAACTCATTAATAGGACCATTAAGAAAAGCACTCTTCACATCCATTTGTTGCAACTTGAAGTTATGATGAGAAGCATAGGCAATCAACAAACGAATAGATTCAAGGCGAGCAACGGGAGCAAAGGTTTCACCGTAGTCGATACCCTCGACTTGGGAGTAACCTTGTGATACCAAACAAGCCTTGTTGCGAACGATAATCCCATGAGCATCTTGCTTGTTCTTGAATATCCACTAGGTTCCAATGACATTATGATTCCCCTTTGGCCTTGGCACCAATCTCCACACCTTGTTGTGCTCGAAGTTGTTGAGTTCTTCATGCATGGCATTAAGCCAATCCGGATCCTCGAGCGCCTCATAGACCTTTTGGGGTTCAACACAAGAAACAAACGTGTGATGTTCACAATAGTTTGCTAATTGTCTATGAGTGCTTTCCCCTTTTCTTAAGCTTGCAAGCACATTCGTCATGAGATGATCTTTGGTAGTGAGCTTGGATGCAATCTTGGCAGCACGACGCTCCAATTCCTCCTCATGAGTGAGTTGAGGAGCGGTAACGTGATCATCTTGAGCGTTGTCTTGAGCTTGTTCTTGATCTTGAGCTTGCTCTTGATCTTGAACTTGCTCAGAGGTTAGAACTTGACCTTGGGCATCACTTGGTGTTTCACCACCATCTTGAGGTTGATCTTGCCCTTGATCTTGTTCATTTGGTTGAGGGCCTTCACTTTGTTCTTCGGAAGCGTGTGAGTCTTGAGTTGGTGATGGTTCCACTTGAGTGGAACATTGTCACTTCTTATCGTCAAGATCTTTGCATTGTTGTAACGCCCACGATGCGGCTATATCTCCCACGTGTCGAGGCACGACTTAGAGGCATAATCGCATAGTGGTCGTTACAAGTTGGTAATCAGAGCCATCCCCGACTTAGGAGCCCCCTGCTTGATCGAATCGCTGACGTTGTTGAGTCTAGAACAAAATGTTTTGAGTCTTAGGATTATATATATCGGAGAGTAGGATTCTTTTTACTCCTCAGCCCCTTCGTCGCTCTGGTGAGGTCTCCTGACGTAGAGTTTTGACTACTCTCTCCTCAAAATTTCACTACAAAAATTTTTAGGATCACGCGGGTATCTTGGAATCGTTCCGATGGATTTGTGACGAGAACATTGTTCTTGGTGCCTCCTGTCATTTAGGGGTTGTGGCAGTGTCCCGGGGAGTTGAGCTCCGAGGTGTTGTCGTCACAATTTTATCGTTGCAGTTCTGGAATACCTGAGTTTCGCCGACATCGAAATCTCTTTTATGCAGTTGTTGGTGAGATCACCTCGACGCCACCCAGCACTGGGGCGGGAGTTCGGGAGTATTGCCATAACTTGTATAACGGATGTTTTTCGAAGGTTGAGGTAAACGATTTCCGAAGGTTTCTTGGTTATGTGTTGACGGATGGATACAGCTGGATCTAGGGATTGTTAGTTTGGGTGATATATTTTGTGTCCCCTGTATCCCCTACACCAGATTGCATAACCAGAAAGTTTTGGGAGTTTATAAGTGGGAATTCTAGTAGCCTTAGGATATCTTTCCGACAGACGCATGATATGAGATTGGGGTTCGACGTCTAGTGGTCCGCCTTTCCACGGTTGATTTTACAGTGGTCTCGTTGTGTCTTAAAGAGTCCATGGCTTTGCCGACTCGGGGACGCTTTGTATGTCATGTGCACAGCCTTGTACATGATGGTGCTGTACGATTGAGCCCGTGTGGGCCCCACCACGAAAACTTCGGACGAAATATCTATCATATGTTTGTTCCGGCTTATTCTGCAAGCCAATACTTGTTTTATTTTGTATTGTGGTATTCGAGTTACTTCGAATTCATATGTTCATTCCATATCTTTTTCAAGTGGCTTCTCAACTTATGGAAGTGTGATGATTTACTACGGAATTCATTCGTTCATCTTCGTTCGAATGTTTATTGTGAAGACTATATGTTGCAAATTCTATCCGTTGATTCTACTTATCTATTGTCTATCAAGATGCTAACGGATGTCACCCTCTTCAGGATGGCTCCGCCAACGCGTCAGAATCCGGATCGCAATGAATGGAGTCAAGCGAACCCTCCGCCACCACCTCCACCTCCGGAGGCATGGCAAGCAATCATGGCAGCCACCAACGCCAATGCTCAAATGATTCTGCAACTCTTGCAAGAACGTACTCAAGGGCAAGGCAATCAAGGCAATCAAGGTCAAGGCAACAATCAGTTTCACTTTGCCACTCTCAACCAGTTTCTCGCAAATCAGCCCAAGTCTTTCAGCTACTGTGCCGAGGCCACGGATGCCGATGATTGGCTCGTGGACATCAACAAGCATTTTGAATGTAGCAATGTCAGGCCTGAGGACTATGTCAAGTTCGCTTCTTTCCAGCTGAAGGACCAAGCTGCTGATTGGTTTCAGCAATACAAAGATTCCAGAGGAGGTCGTGTGATCACTTGGACTGACTTCTGTCGGGACTTCAAAGCGCACCACATTCCGCAAAGTGTTGTTGAGAGCAAGCGTGAGGAGTTCCGCAATCTCAAGCAAGGAAACATGTCTGTGTATCAATACAACATTCAGTTTCAGAAACTTGCTCGCTTCGCTAAACAAGACGTTCCTGATGAGAAGAGCATGATCTATCACTTCAGAGGTGGCCTTAAAGAGGATCTGCAGTTAGCTCTCGTTCTTGTTGAGCCTACTCAGTTTGATCAATTCTACAATATGGCACTGAAGCAAGAGGCTGCTCAGCTCAAGTGTGAGGCTTCTAAGAAAAGAGTCAGAGACGCAGTTCAGTCTTCTTCTTCCTCACTTGTGACAGCTAAGCAACAGAAGTTCTGGTTGCCTCCTCCTCCGTTTCGTCAGCCTTATCAGCAGAAGAACAAAAGTGTCCATGGTTCTTCAAACTCTTCCAACTCTGGCTATCAGAACAAGTCTCAGAATCAAGCTCCAACGTCCAATGCTCCTTATCACCGTCCACTCTCAGAGGTGACTTGCAACAAATGTCAGCAGAAAGGTCACTATGCTAACAAGTGCTTCAACCAGAGGCGTCTTCCTCCTCCTCCTCCTGTCAGATCTTCCAGCAATGCAGTGGTCAAGCATAATCCAAAGTTTACAAAGGTGAACTTGATGAATGCAGCTCAAGCGGAGGAATCTACACCGCGCGCTCCCTCCGGCGCCGCCGCGCCCACCGGCGACCGCCGCCTCCGGCCGGTGCCCTCCTCCGGCCCCGGTTCCCCTCGCCGTCCGCCGCCCGACGGCCCTGCCTCGCCGTCGCCATCGAGCATCGAGCTCGGGAGCCCGATCCGATCGGATCTGGTACAGTGCCTCGTTGACTTTCTCTCGAATCCCCCTCCCTCAAATTTCTTCCAAGTCCTGGAATTTTATCCGCATATGCCCTTGTTCGTATAGCGATAACTTCTTGCATGTTGCTCCGATTCGTGCGTGTAATATGTCAAATTGTTAGACTCGTGATGCTCGTCACTTTGTTAAATTGCACCATGTTCATTAGAGGTCACCTTGATGCCCAAATCTTCGTTGGAAGAGGGCTAGTTGCTGTTACTCTCTGGTTCTTATTAGAACTTGGAGATTTGTCATTTTTGTATCATTTATTCTGTGCCTCTTTTGAGCATGAGCTCTACATGTGTTTTGAAGTATGCCATGCCATCTTTCCAGGGGTATAGTTCATGTATTTTTTTGATCTCTGTGGTGACTAGCACAAGCATGCAAAGTAGGCCCCGTAATATTTCTTATTTCAGGAACTTAGTGATTTCTTTAAGTCTTTGTCTGCTGTAATTTTGTTACCATGTAAACTTGATGCTACAGAGAGATCCATGCATATTTTTAAGATGTTCAGTAAGGATGTTTTGTCTCTATAGTTGTAGTTGATCCATTACTGAAATTGTTTGCAATTTTAGAGTAACATAGCATGACTAAATCTTGCTCTACTTTTGCTATAAAATATTTCTGGCAGATTCTTAACATGACATGCATTTTTGCCAAGCTTATTGTAGTTGATCCATACATGCTATGCAATTGTTCTTGCCGTGGATAGCTTCATAAACATGCCATATTGCTGTAGGTATGCTTGGTTTGTCATGCATTGCTATGTAGTGAGTGAATCAAGCCCACAAAGAGGCCTACATATTAATATTTCTGCCATGCTCTGTTTTCTGCTAAGTCTGAAACCTGATAACGAAACTTGCTATGTTTACATGCTTCCCATCATATCTTCTGGTCCTTTTTGGCTTATGGTCAATAAGGTACTTTTGTCATGTGCATTTAGTAGAACACTACCATGCCTTATTTTGCTATGTTAAGTTCCTGTAGCATGTTGTTTTCGTGCTCTGAACATTGCTACCTGATGCTGATTTCTGCCATGTCCAGTTTTTCACTTAGTCTGTGAACCTGTAATCTTTTGCACTTTTGCCATGCTTGTTTGAGCTTGTTATGTTGTGAACTAGCCGTAGCTCAGTGTTCATCTTTTGTCAAGCATCTCCTGTAGATTACTGCCATGTGCTTTGTTGCTATGTTGGGGTGTTGTAGCATTGTTACTTGTTGCATTTTAAGTGTTATCTTGCTGTTTATCGCAGATTTGTGTCATTCTTGTTTTGCTTGCCATTTGCAAACCGTGCATCCGATTCCGGTGATCTTTATATCGATTTCGACCGAAATCATCTCATCTTTCCAGTGGCATGCTTGGTTTGCCAAGTTACTGCCATGTTCATCATTTTCCTTCCGGAGCACGCATTTGCATTGCATATCATATCTTGCATATCATACATGTTTTGCATCATGTTGCTTGTGCATTTCTCGTTGTTGATTGTGGTTCCGGTTATTTGTGTTCTTGTCTTGGGTAGAGCCGGGAGACGAGTTCGTGAACGAGGAAACTGTCGAGTACGCTTACGAGGATCAAGCTTTCGACAACTCTGAGAATCTTGCAGGCAAGATGACCACCCCTCGAAATCACTTCTATCTTTGCTATGCTAGTTGTTCGCTCTATTGCCATGCTCGCTACCTATCACTTGCTGTATCATGTCTCCCATTTTAGCCATGTCAGCCCTAACCATCCTTTCCTAGCAAACCGTTGTTTGGCTATGTTACCGCTTTTGCTCAGCCCCTCTTATAGCATTGCTAGTTGCAGGTGAAGTTGAAGTTTGTTCCATGTCGGAACATGGATATGTTGGGATATCACTTTATCTCTTATTTAATTAACGCATCTATATATTTGGTGAAGTGTGGAAGGCTCGGCCTTATGCCTGGTGTTTTCTTCCACTCTTGCCGCCCTAGTTACTGTTATACCGGGATTATGTTCCTTGAGTTTGCGTTCCTTACACGGTCGGGTGATTTATGGGACCCCCTTGACAGTTCGCCTTGAATAAAACTCCTCCAGCAAGGCCCAACCTTGGTTTTACCATTTGTGACCTATACCTTTTTCCCCCGGGTTTTCTAGAGCCCGAGGGTCATCTTTATTTTAAACCCCCGGGCCAGTGTTCCTCTGAGTGCTGGTCCAAACTAGAGCCACTTGCAGCGCCACCTTGGGGAAACTCGAGGATTGGTTTTAGCTGTACGTAGTGTTCATCCGGTGTGCCCTGAGAACGAGATATGTGCAGCTCCTATCGGGATTTGTCGGCACATTCGGGCGGCTTTGCTGGTCCTGTTTTACCATTGTCGAGATGTCTTGTAAACCGGGATTCCGAGACTGATCGGGTCTTTCCGGGAGAAGGTTTATCCTTCGTTGACCGTGAGAGCTTATGATGGGCTAAGTTGGGACACCCCTGCAGGGTATTATCTTTCGAAAGCCGTGCCCGCGGTTATGAGGCAGATGGGAATTTGTTAATGTCCTGTTGTAGATAACTTGTCACTTGACCCAATAAAAATACATCAAGTGCGTGAGTAGCCGTGATGGTCTCTTCTCGGCGGAGTCCGGGAAGTGAACACGGTCTGTGTTATGGATGACGTAAGTAGGTGTTCAGGATCACTTCTTGGTCATTGCTAGATGACGTCCGTTCCTTTGCTTCTCTTCTCGCTCTCATTTGCGCAAGTTAGCCACCATATATGCTTTTGCCGCTGCAGCTCCACCTCTTTGCACCATCCCCCCCTTTAAGCTTAAATAGTCTTGATCTCGCGGGTGTGAGATTGCTGAGTCCCCGTGACTCACAGATTCTACCAAAACAGTTGCAGGTGCCGACGATGCCAGTGCAGACGATGGCGTCGATCTCAAGTGGGAGTTCGACGAGGAACGTGGTCGTTACTATGTGTCTTTTCCTGATGATCAGTAGTGGAGCCCAGTTGGGACGATCGGGGATCTAGCATTTGGGGTTGTCTTGTTTTCATCTGGATCTTGACCGTAGTCGGTCTATATGTTTGTATTTTGGATGATGTATGATGATATTTATGTATTGTGTGAAGTGGCGATTGTAAGCCAACTCTTTATCCCATTCTTGTTAATTACATGGGATTGTGTGAAGATGACCCTTCTTGCGATAAAACCACTATGCGGTTATGCCTCTAAGTCGTGCCTCGACACGTGGGAGATATAGCCGCATCGTGGGCATTACAATTGTGTCGATGTTGATCTTCATCTGCAAAGTCGATGATGGTTTGTTGGGTCTCACTCTTCCTCTTGAAGAAATATACCTAAGTGTATCTTGAATAATCATCCACAATCACCAAGCAATACTTTCTACCCCCAAGACTATCAAAGGAGGGAGGCCCAAAGATATCCATGTGAAGGAGCACCAAGGGCCTCTTCAAGTAGATGATAGTCGTGGGTGGGTGAGCCTTCTCATGTAGCTTTCCTTCGATACAAGCACTGCAAGCACGATCTTTGGCAAAACTAACATTTTTTAGTCCGCGGACATGGTCCCCCTTGAGAAGACTTTGCAAAGATCTCATATTGACGTGGGCTAAATGGCGATGCCAAAGCCACCCCACGTCAACTTTAGCCATTAGGCATGTCGCGGTCTTAGTGGGTCGCTCCGAAAAGTTAATCACATATAGACCATTCTCGACATGCCCTACTTTAAGAGTCTTGCTCCACAAGAGGGCCACGGTCACTACAAAAAAAGACACATCCGTGACATTTTGGGCCGAACGAAACTTTTTTCTGTCATACATATGACACTTCTATGACGATAATTGTGACAAAACCCGGTATCATCATAGATGTGGTGGGCTCCTACTTCTATGACAAAAAATCATGACAAAAAATGGGCTTTTCGTCCTAGGCGGGCCGGAGACGCAGCTGCATGACATTCTTTGGGCCGTCCATGACGGAAAAAACCGTGGTAGAAGCAAGGGGGAGGAAAATTTCGAGGAGTTCTCGATTACGGTGGGAGGTCGGGGGGCGAGTGATGCGCGTTTCTCTCGTACACGTATGCGCGTGTGTGCGAGGCGTTGGCTCTAACTGAACCCGAGCAAGGCGTTGGGCTCTAACTGAACCCGAGCGATTGCACTGCAGGCTACGCGTTATTGAACCCGAGCGATCGATCGATGGCTGTTAACTGAACCCGATCGAGCTATTCCTTCGCTACTGCTGCTAACTGAAGCCGATCGATTGGATGAACAGTGAGTGTTGCGGGGGGGTTGGATGAACAGTGAGCGGTGGCGTTGCCTCTGGATGAACAGGACCCCGTGGTGTGGTGGAGGGCTGGATGAACAGTAGACGATGGAGGGGTGCCCGTGGAGGGGTGGTTGAACAGGACCCCGTGGTGTGGAGGGCTGGATGAACAGTAGACGGTGGAGGGGTGGTTGAACAGTAGCCGGTGGAGTAGCGCGCGGTGCAAGCTGGATGAACAGGAGCCCGTGGAGGCTGGAGGAGGTCGACGGTAGCCCGTGGAGGCTGGAGGAGGTCGACGGTGGAGATGAACAGTATCCCGTGGAGTCTCGTTTT
>NC_057796.1:394274475-394291551 GCF_018294505.1 Triticum aestivum
TTTCGTCCGTTTTGCGGTACGCTACTCCCCTCCCGATCAACAGGACCCCCGTTTCGACCGTAGGAGGTCCGTTTCCTCCGTTTTGCGGTACGCCACACCCCTCCCGATCAACAGGACCCCGTTCCGAATGTAGGAGGTCCGTTTCCTCCGTTCTGCGGTACGCCGGGCCTCGTTTCCATCGCCTGTTCCATCCAAGCCCTCCCGATGAACACGGCCACGGATTCCGTTCCGACCCAGCCGGTTGGCTCCCACGCGTTTCGTTGCCTCCCGATGAACACGACGCATTCCGTTGCCTCCCGATGAACACGACGCATTCCGTTGCCTCCCCATGAACACGACGCATTCCGTTGCCTCCCCATGAACACGATGCATTCCGTTGCCTCCCCATGAACACGACGTCGACGTTGTTTCTCCGTTCCGACCCAGCCATGTACACGAGCCCTGGCCGTACATATGCGCGAGTAGGCGTTCGAGACCCTACCCGTATGTACACATACGTAGCCATATTTTCTTTCTTGCACCCTGGCCGCTGTACGTACGTGTACATGCTACGTGCGCGCCTCTACTACGACGCGTGCGCGCCTCTACATCGACCAGTATGTACGTACACGTTCGCGACCAGAATGACAATGCTACGTACGCTTCGACCAGGTGGGTCCCGACTGTTATGCACTTCCTTGCCTGTGAAGATGTAGCTGGTGGGTCCCAGCAGTCAGGGGGGCGAATCGTTTTGTTTTTTTTTGCCCGGACGCACTACCTTGCGTGCGAAGGTGTAGCTGCTGGGTCCCAGCTGTCAGGGGGGCGAACCATTTTTTTTGCCTGGACGCACTTCCTTGCGTGCGAAGGTGTAGCTGGTGGGTCCCAGCAGTCGGGGGCAAGTTGTTTTTTTTTCGGACGCACTTCCTTGCGTGCCAAGATGTAGCTGGTGGGTCCCAGCAGTCAGGGGGCGAATCTTTTTTTTCGGACACACTTCCTTGCGTGCGAAGATGTAGCTCGTGGGTCCCAGCTGTCAGGGGTGCATCATTTTTTTCGCGAAATACGGTGGCCCGTCCAGTGGGTCCCCGCTGTCAGGTGGAGGAATAATTATTTTGTGTGTAATAAGGAGGCACTTCCTTGCGGCTGCCGTGACCCAGCTGTGAGCCTCTCCACGTACAGTCCGTGTCCGATGGAAGTCGTTCCTTGACCACGTTGACCACGCTGCGCCGAGAGCACCAGGGCGGTGGACGACGGCGAGGCCTAGGAAGGGGACGACGCGGAGCCGGGGAAGACGCAGCAGTGGATGCACACGCGGAGAGGAGTACGAGGGTTCACTGGTTCGGCTGCGCTGCCGTCGCCGTAGAATAACAGGGGGTGTGGGTGAGTGGAGGGATGGCCTGGCCAGCGGTGGGAGTAGTAGGGGGCGGTGAGGCCTCTGCGGCAGCACAGGCGGCCACGGGAGGCAGGAGCAGGCGGCACGACCGGCGCTGCTTTGGGCAGCTGGAGCAAGAAGACCAGAGGTTGAAGAAGCACGACGGCCATTGGATGGACATCGTACGGTCACTGCAGCTAGAATCGTTTATATTGACTAAGTTGACAAAGCCCTTGGTACGTCAACTTAGTAGGCCCACAGGTCAGCTTCCGAAACGGTGCGCCCCAGATGTCAGAGGGAGGAATCATTTTTTGGGCGGGTGAAGCTAGAATATCCGAGATTGAAGAAGAAGCACGGCATCCGTCGGATGGACATCCAACGGCCACTGCTGCTAGAACCGTGTGTTGACTATAAGTTGACAAAGCCTTGAATACGCGTCAACTCTGTTTTTTTAGGGGACGCGTCAACTTAGTAAGGCCAGAAGTGTGTGGCAGAGAACTTACAGCCCATTTGAGATTTGTAAGAATGTGTAGCCCATTTTTGAATTCTAATGGAATTTACTACAGCCCATTTACAGTTTGTTAAAAGTACAACCCATTTCAACCAACCGTTCAAAACAGAATTCAATAAAATTTCCCACATTTTGATGGGATCCGAAATATTTTTATCCCGAAATTTCTACTCAGATTAAATACAATTTCAATATAAATTTATATTACGTAAAAATCCAACGAAACATTGCGCTCGCAACAATTAATGAAATTAAAATTTTCAATATCCAAAAATAATATTTTATAAAGTAATCACGTGTTTGGTGCATTTTTTTATAGTTACTGCCCAGTTTTTATAATTACATCCCATTTATTATTTCTTAAAGCCCATTTCTTGTTAAGCCTAATGCATCCCTCCTAGGAAAGATTTGCAGCCCAGCGGGGCGGAGAATAAGAACTTGACCTTGCCTTGGTATTCCTAAAAAAGTATAGCTGGGCTAGCCATTTTTAGCTTGAAAAAAATTAATATCTGGGCTGGATATCTGGCCTGGGCTAGACGGGCCACAGCCCGCCCAGTTAATACCTGCAGCGATGTTTTCGTTCTTGTTCAGAGGAGAAAAATTAATATCTGGGCTAAACATCAAAAAACTCTGCAGTGCTCACACCTCAAAAACACAAATACTTCTCGAGCTGCTTGGTCCCAGCTGTCGGCCGCTTCTTGTGCAATTCTCTCGTTTATTGACTACTACATAGGTTGACAATGGTGTGGGACCGTGATGTCAGGAAACCAGGAGGAAGCAAAATAAATTATAGTTATATATATATAATAAGGAGGCACTTGCGTACGTGAGGCTATGGACCTGGTGGGTTCCCATTGTCATCCTCTCCAAGTAAAGTCATCTCCTCGCCCGCGCGCGCTTTCCGCCCGAAACAGTCAGCGCCGCCCGCCCCGCTTTCCGGTGCAGGCGATTGCTCCGCCTTCAAACGACACAAGTGCCGTCCGTCCGTCCATCTGCCGCCCACATTAATGATACGCGGTTGCCGAGGCGGCTACTCCGGCGCCACTCGTCCGTCCCTCCGCCCGCCCACCATTGCTATATAAACTGTTGCGCCGGCCATAGCCGCAGTCATCTGCATCCGTTCCCTTTCTCCTGTCCACACCACTACTGCCCACCATGGCTTCCTCGCGCTCCAGCGCTCTTCGGGACGGGGGGGCGACGGGCCACAAGGGGATGGCAGCCATTGCTGCCGACAGGCTGGCCGGCAGGCAGCCGGAGGACGACGACGTCCCAATGGAGAACATGGTAGTCGACGATCCGGCGCCAACCCCCTCCTCCGCGCCATCCTCGCCGGTGCATGGCACCATGACCATCGGCGAGGCCCGTGCCCAATATATGGACAGGGTGAGGCAGATGCGTGAGGAGCAGTTCCGGGAGGCGCAGGCCGACGCCGCCTACAACCACCATCTCCTCCAGGAGCACCTGCAGGCGGAGGAGCAGATCGCCGCGGAGCGGGTGGAGTAGGAGGCGCTGCTCGACTCGTACCACTCCGCCCGCAAGGGCCGCCTCGAGCGCTAGCGGTACCGCATGCGGGTGGCGGAGGCTGCGGCCGCCTACAAATAGGCTAGCAAAGAGGGCGATGAAGCGGGCGAGGCGCTGTTTGGCGAGACCGAGGACGAGGCAGAGGACAATGCCGACTCCGACGAGTCCCCGCCCCGATGGCGTCGACGAGGCCCTGCTCCGCCGAGGCCCGGCGGCACCAACAACGAGGCAGAGGACATCGCCGGCTCCGCCGAGGCCCCGCCACACCAACAACGAGGCAGAGGACATCGCCGGCTCAGCCAAGGCCCCACCCTGCCGGCAACGTGGGGGGATTTCCACCGCTCCGCTGAGGCGCCGCCCGCCGGCAACGAGACAGAGGACATCGCCGGCTGCGCCGAGGCCCCGCCCCGCTGCCAACGAGGCCGAGCCACATAGAAAACGAGGAAGAATAGAACACGGTAGGTCGCCGCCGCTTGGGTCCAAGTAAGGCCACCGCTACTACCCTCCGGTTGAAGCCAAGCTAGGCAGGTTGACCATTGACAGCCGGTTAGCTTCTTGGCGGCGACGTGGAGTTCGAATTCCTGTATCACTGGCATTGTATGAACATGCAAAACAATACGTACTAGCATTATTCCTAGGGTGATCACCTCCTTTGCAGCAGTTTCACATGTACTCCCTCCGGTCCTTTCTAGTCGTGCATACAAGTTTTGTCTGCAGTCAAAGTATCTCTACTTTGGCCAATCTTATACAAAAAAGTATGCACTTTCACAATGTGCGAAGTAAAAAGGAACAGAAGGAGTACAAAGAGTTTGAGCAGCTTTTTAGCGTTTCTGTACACTGCAATCAAACACACAGGCCTGGCAATTCATAGAGAACATTCAAAACCATCGATGATTATGCATCTCAGCGACTCACATGTCAGAGGCAATATTTACTTCACAACTAAAGAATAAAGAAAAAATTGATCGACGCTGCTGACAGCAAAGGGCGTCCCATTCGAAAATATCAAACGCATGTCTTGCTAAAATCAATGAGCAAAATTTGACAAGGTTGTCCCATTCCAAAATATCAAATGCCTACGATTGTGAAATGGGCAGGGTTTGCCATCAGTTCGGACCTTGACATGGCACCTCGTGCTAAATAAACCAGCTGTTCTTTTTGTGCAGTTCCACCAAAATCAACCAAATTTGCGCGTAGCTTGTATGATTTCACCCTTATATGTTGCAACGCCTTGAACTTATCGGCACCTCCTTTCTTGTGGTGGAAATGAATGATTCGATGTATTCATGAACATTTTGTGCAGTTCCCATTGAAATCAAGCTGAGCACCCCTGTTTGCACAAATACAAAAAAGTGATTAGTATAAAGCAAACTGTACTATGAATTGACAGTTTCAACAGGCACATACATGGTCCATGTAGAGCACACTTTTAGAAAAATGGAACTCACCAGAAAGAATCCTAGAACAACATTGTACTCGCGCATCACAGCAAAAAATGGAGATTTGTCCGTCCTTCTGAGCTGAAGTTAGTTTGGTCTTGTGGGGAGTAATGTAACCATCCTTCAACTGCTCCTTCTGATGAGAAGATAGACAGGGCTTCTTCATCCTGGCATAATCGGAACTAGTCACTTCACGTACTCCATATTCTTCTTCAGTGGAAGATGATCCTGTTGTGCAAAGACAAGAGGACTACTAAATGCTAGCATCCCTGTTTGCTCAAAAAAAAGGAAAGGAAATATTTAAAATAGCACAGATGAAGCACTTCTCAAGGACAATACCACGTTTTCATGACAGTATCTAAACAGTAGCACAACACCAATAGAGATGACAAAGCTCAATCATATGGATGAAATCAGTGGGCGAGTACCAACCTTTGTCAGGAGGCTTATTGTGTAGAGCATACAGATGAAGCACTTCTCCGGAACCATCTGTTGCTATCTACGGTGGTGGCCATGCTTACTATATATCCTCGATTAGTTTAATGTTTCCAACATCTTCTTGTGCAGTTCCACTAAAATATATGGTATCTTCAAAGAAGATCCCTATTTGCACAAGTAGAGATAATTACATATTACATTAAGAGTGGCATCAAATCAGTGGCAAAACAATTGCTCGTTCCAGCCATAGCAATAAATTAAGATGCAAAACTATATCATTACTTGTGTCATCACAATTCAAGTGCTTCATTACAGCACTGGGAGTTGATTTTTGTTTTTCTTCCGCTTGTTCTTCCCCTTCATCACTTGGTTCAATAACAGACAAGCTTCGCCTTCAATGCAAGATTTGGCATGTCAATTAGGGAGCACAAGTATAGTACTAAACTTAATTTTCTGATGAAAGTGGCAAAATACAGGCCAGGAGTTGTGAAATATCCTTATCTTACCTCAATGGGATATTACGGTGCACATACAGATTGGAAGTCTTGTCTCCATTTGTGCAGTTCACTAAAATCAAGCAACATTATCGTACAAGTAGCACAACATATGAAAGCACACTGCAGAATCATGTGAAAGAAGGCTAGTACTGACCTCTCATGATGCGGAATTCAAACAACTCACAAGAAGAAGATCTGAACCAAATTTGCCTTAACGGATAGGAAGTAAGATCTCCTCTTGTGCAGTTCCACTAAGATCAAGCAATCAAGCAACGTTGTCGGTGTGACATTTTGGTTGAACTGCACAAAACACTCTTAAAACAAAAGTGTTTTGTGCAGTGCAACAAAAGGTCACAATGGCAACGAGGTGAAGTAGATAACCCTGTTTACACAGAGGTGCAAAGGAAACAATTAGTGGTCAATAATGGTGGATGACACAGAAGCCAACAAAAAGAAGCATCTACCTTATCTAAATGGGAAAGAAAGCAAGACAGTAGCATTTCTCAAACGGTGGCATTGATTAATATTAACATCAAGATTATATTAACAATAAAATTCGTTAAACATGTAATTTGCTTTTAACTGTGGCATTGCATCAATTTTCCAGCGGCATTATTAGAGGGTGTTTGTTTATAGGGATATTTTGGTGTAGGGACTAAAAAAACTCCGTGTCAGTCCCATCTAAACCAAACAGGAGGGACTTTTAGGGACTAAAACTGGGCATTTGGGACTAAAGAAAGAAGACCCCGAGGGAGTCTTTTTGGGACTTTTTCCAACAGTTGCCCCTGCCACGCATCGCACCTTGTCTCTATTAGTTCATTACTAGGGATAACATGGTCTTTTAGCATGTCATTTAATAACCTCTAGTCCATGTTTAGTCCCTGGAACCAAGCAGGTACGGACTAGGGAGTTTTTAACCAAATAGGGCCTTAGATTAACAACAACTAATGAGTTGCACGGGACAGTGGACGCACCAACACCATGTGCATCTACCGATGTACTGTGGTCATGCACAGTCTGTTGCAACAAAGACCAAGGAGCATATTTGTGTTGGTCCCAGTTTTGTTATCTTTAGACACCTTTCCCTATGTGAGCGCAGCAAATCTAGTCCTGCTCAAACTCTACGCCTTGTCCCTTCCTTTCCTTTTTGAACTAGTACTTTCGCCCCTTCCTTTCCTCTTTGAACCACGTCCTAGATTTATGCGATATAACTTTCCCCACTACTTTCCGCCATTCCTTTCCTCTTTGAACCACGTCCTAGATTCATGCTATACAACTTTCCCCCTTCATTTCCTCTTTGAACCACGCCCTAGATTCATGCTATATACAACTTTTCCCACTACTTTCCCCCACTCCTTTCCTCTTTGAACCACGTCCTAGATTCATGGTATACATGCAGCTAGAGCAATGCATGTGGAGTAAGTAAATTATACCTTAAGGTTCTTGGGGCGTGGTTCGGTGGGCGACGGGACGGCGGCGAAGAAGAAGGGGTCGGAGGCCCTCCCGCGCCGCCGCTGGGTGGAAAGTGAACAGCTGCGCCGGTAGTCCCTCGCCGACGGCGACAGCGTTAAGCCTCCTTACCTTCCCGGCAGACGGATCCTGCCGGCTCTTTGAGCAGCAGTGAGGGGAGAGAGAGGCCAATGAAGTCTTGTTTAGATCTGGAGAGGGCGAGAGAGTGTGAAAAGATCAACTACAAGCGCTGAGGCTCCAGCGGGAGAGGGCGAGAGAGTGTGAAGAGAGCAACTACAAGTGCTGAGGCTCCAGCATGTATATATATACTGGAGAGAGAGTGTGAAGCGTGCAAACCCTAGAAAACATTTTGACAAGTCAAAGAATCCTCCTGGCACAAATTATGCTCAAGTGTAGTTATCGAACCCGAGACCTCAAGTTTGATGAGCGAACAGGCTAACCAGCTACACAACCCTCCCGTTATGTTCAACGAGAGGGAAATAACCTTTTATACATTCCTGCATTCGTGTGACAAGCATGCCATGTTTTTTTGTGTGTGTGGGAGTCATTGGGATTTCAATCATAATCGTGTCATGTGGCTTTGGTGGTAAGACTATCCACAGTGGTGCAGAAATGATGCAGCCTTAGTCACCTTACCTCTCTCCACGTAGTACGTTGGGTCCCACCAGTCAAAGGGTGAAACAAACAAATTAATAAGAAAAATTAAAAGCGCCAGCGGTGTATCTTACCTCACACATCTCGCTACTGCTCGGGAACACTATCCAATTGATCCCTCTGTTCGCTCATGTACTATTTTAAGTGAATCCTTATTATAACATGCACACAAATTTTGGGCACTTGTATTCGACTTAAGTCAGTGTGCCACAGTATCTCGTATACTTACTACTCCCCCCATCTAGGTGTAATAAGTCACGTTAGAAGGTGCAACGGGACCAAGGTGCGTGCGTGTGTGTGTGTGTGTGTGTGTTAGAGAGAGTGACAGATCGACCTACTCCTACAGAGAGATGTTGTGTAGTGTACGATTTTAGCCGCGAGACTCGGTGCATCCTCTCGTTTCCGGGCGTGTCCGGTAGGGACATGCGGACAGCTGCCACGCCCGCTCCTGACCAGCCTGGCCCACGCAAAGCCCCTCCATCGCCCGCGCGTGCTTCCCGCTCGAAACGGTCAGCGCCGCTCCAAAGAATCGGTGCCGCATTCATGCCCGGGCAGAGCAGACGCGACCTCTCACTGGCGCAAGAGTGATGGTTGCTTCGTCCGTCCAACTTACTGCTGGGTCTATGTGATTTGACGGCTCATTGGTCTTTATTACTGAGGTGGTAGGACTGCTGGATGTCCCACGCTTTCGGCGAAAGGAGGTACTACTACTAGATTACAATTTTCTCCATTCTTATAGCGGAGGCGTGCAAGAGCAGTGAATACACGCAGGCTCGGTGATTACATGGCCCACCTCACACTATCACCGTGCGACACCTAACTCTTTACATAGTACTCCCTCCATTCCTAAATATTACTAGATGAGTCCCCGCGCGTTGCCGCGGAATAGCGGTATATCTCTCTACGCAAAATTATCGATTTCATAGAACTAAAAACTCTATAACCGCATGACAAATGTGGTAGCCAAACTAAATAAACTCCCATCATCATTTAGATCATCCCACGTAAGGAAAAAAGATCAGCCAACTCCTACTGCATAATGGGATTATATTTTTCTTTTTGACATGTTAATGGGACTTAAAAGCTCACTTACATGCATGCTACCGGTGCATGCTTGCATGCAGACATGTTGATGTGATTTAAAACCCACTCACATGCATGTGCCACGGTATTTCTGCATGCTTGCATGTGGCTTAGTGCGGAGCCTCTCAACGTCTAGATCAGACGGCTATTATGGACTGATTTACTTCATCTAACGGCTACATCAATTTTGATGATGTGGCTCAAGGAGAGGATAGAGAATTCCTCGTAGTGGGGGCTAGCTATTACTAGTAGATAAGTCTTTGTAGAGATTCCACTACATACGGAACAAAATGAATGAATCTACACTTAAAATGCATCTATATACATCTGCACGTGGTTCATGGTGAAATCTCTACAAAGACTTATATTTAGGAACGGAGGAAGTACTAGCATAGTACGTACTGTAATTTATCAGCGAGATAAATTTGTACAATGCTATGAAGCTTCCAGCTTCTGTTACATGTATCTTGCGTCCAAGGTTGCCCGTTGCAACATTTCATCAAATACAAAGGAGACTAACATGCATGCTATTGCATCTCAATGATTGACAGATCATAGCAAATATGTACTCCCTTCGTTCCAAAATAAGTGTCTCAACTTTGTGCAAACTTTAGTACAAAGTTGTACTACAACTAAAGTTGACACTTATTTTGGAACAGAGGCAGCTAAAGAAAAAAACGATCCATGCAGTCCCTAGCCCTTGAACCGTGAACCCTGACCAGGCTTCAATTTGCTGGCAACGTTCGAGCTTCCTAATAAATGAAGTTTGCAACCTTTTGACCATCGGATCATTTTGTGCAGTTTTACCAAAATCGAGATGAGCATCCCTGTGGCAAAGAAATTGAAGAAGCGTGATTAGAACAAGATTACTGGGACTAGTTGATGAGACATAAACTCATCACAAATACAGTACGTAGAAGCCAGTAGAGGTATGTGCGGGGCAAAGAAGTAGAGAAATATCCACAGGGAGTGATGTGGGCAGCTGGAGCAGTGGTGCAAGCCGGCTGTAAAGGGAATTGTACCTGAGGGACGTAGCTCAACCTTGAGGATGGCGGCGGCAGGCGGCAACTGCCCACGTCGCGGCAGTGAGCAAGGGACGAAGGCAACCTCACCGGCTTTGTGAGAGAGAACGGCGGGGACCCCTGATCGGGACGTGCCGACAGTGGGTTTTCGCCGTCAGCGACGGCCACCACATCTACACTAAGTATCCACCCCTTCCCCAAGTGGACATGATCCGCCGGGATGTTAGAGATGTGGCCACAGTCGTTTTGTGCGAGAGAGTGTGAAGAGAGCAACCCCGGCAAGCAACCGTGTAGGCTGGCCCGTCCTGACTATGTATATAGTGGAGCAGTTTCCTTTTCTCTCCATATGAACCTATCATATTGCGTACGTGCCACTGAAGAAAAAAAACTTTATTTATAAATGACATGGCACCTACTACTCGTTCTCCTATAACCTTGTGCTTGGCATCTCCAAAATATTAACCTTGTGATTGGCTCTTCGCCTCTTCGGGAAGTCGAGCAATAATGGTAGTGCAGTATATATCGTTCTGGCTATATGAGACCGAATGAATTGCTGCACGTCCACCACGTGGGCGAGGGTCGAGGGGCGAGGGAGAGTGCTACATACGGAGCAAAATGAGTGAATCTACACTCTAAAATACGTCTATATACATCAGTGTTTGGAGTATGTACTAGTAGTTCATATTGAAATCTACTAAAGGACATATATATTCCAAACAATATGATATAATCTCTATAACCAAGGTAGTAGGGACGAGGAGTAAACGGAGGGAGTAGTAAATTTTTCTCCTCGTCCTGCGAGCCACCGCGCGCATGGGCGAGGGAGCGGGCGTAAGGCGGAGCAAGGTTCACCTCATCCTGCGAGCCACCGCGCCCGTGGGCGGGGGAGACGGTGTACTAAGCAAGCTTCTCCTCGTTCTGCGAGTTGACGGGACACATCAAAAGTACTCCAGTGTATAGAGCCTTGCCTCTAAGGTAGGCCCCACATGGTTTGCCTCTCTTTTTAACATAACACGTCAAGTCGCAATTTGTTTGTTCACCCGTGGTACACGATCCTCCCTCCACCAAGTGCACAACCAGTACACGTGCCAAATTACCACGTGGGCTGCCTTTTTCGTACAGAAATGAGCTCCACCGTGTACCCGCGCAGGTGTGGTTGGGAAAGAGACGGGAGTACGTGCGCCGTGCATGCACCTCTTCTCTTCGTGCACGTCCTCCACCTACGTCGGTGTGTGTGAGAGATACAAACCGCGTTCGTGAGTGTTTTTTGTTTTGGGGTGGGGGTTGATTTGGTGAATTATTTGTGGGAATATGTGTCGATGACATCTCAAACAAAATTTTGCATGCAATGTGTGTGAAATGGAGGCCTATCCGTATCATACATAGAGGGTCGGGCAATCCACGAGAAGAGAGGGAGCGGTCATAGCTATCGATAGAGTCGAAGAGAGGATCAAGTGGGTGGGTGCGAGATCGATGAAGAGAGCCATTGAAATTGTGTGTGTGTGCAAGTCCAAGATATAGGGCGACTGGCCTACCGGAACGTTAGAGGGCACATGTCAAGTTTGTGTGTGGCAGGGAGACATGACTAGAGCGCTCGATGTATCGGTGTGTGTGGGGGAGGGGGGTGGGGGGAGGGGTAGGCAGAGGCCTAACTATAGAGGTAGAACGACTCGTATATGTGTTGAGAAGGAGAGACCCAGCTATGTCTTGAGGGAGATCGGTCGACATCCATACATAACTGAAGGACGGGAAATATGATGGGACAGAGAGAGAGAGGAGACAGAGGGAGGGAGGGAGTGGGAGGGAGAGGGGTAGAGTGCTGGATGGGTGATGGAGTTGCTTCTCGAAGATGGTGGGAGAGGCCTACTAGACAAACTGAGGGTGGAACTGCAATGTTATCAATAAGAATGGGGATGTGTTTCTGTGTGTGCCTGTGCGTGATAGATCTGTCGGGACGCATCCATGGATGATGAAGGGGAACCATGTGTTTGGTAAGCAAACCTAACTAGATCGGTAGATCAATTGTTGTTTGTCGGAGGAAGGGAGAGACACAACTAATGAGGTAGATCGATTGACGTGTAGGTAAAAACGAGTTATAAGGACCTAGCTAGCTATATGTATAGCTAGAGATCAGTCGGTGTACGCCCATTTGTTAGAGGCAAATAAGGCCCAGCGAGACGGATAGAGAGAGAGAATGGAGCTAGGAGGTGGTGCGAGAGGCCCAACTACTAGCTAGATAGGGGGAGGAGTGTGCGGTTGTGAGATCGATGAAAAGAGGGGCGAGAGTTTACACGTGTGTCTGACCGTATGAGAGACACGAGGCAAGGACACATAAAGGAGGAGATTGAAGGTGTGTGTGTATGTTGTAGGCAGGCATCACTGGAGAGGTTTATCGATCGGTGTGTGTCGGAAAGGAGTTGTCGAGACTCTGGGAGAACGACCTAAAGAAAAAAATGAATGTGCCCGGTGGATAGAATGCCGAGGGAGGGGGAGGGCGAGGAGGGCGTGTGCATGCACGAGAGAAAGTTAGTGGTAGCTACAAAGGTTAGAGGATTGTGTGGGTGTAAGTGACTAACAAAGATCATAATTTGATACGAAAGTGGATTCATATATTTGAATAGGAGATCATAGTATTTTAAACATTGCATGCATGAATATAGCGGTGATACACGTGCTGTGCACATGTTATACCATAATGTGATAATGCATGGCATTTGCAACTCACAGCTAAATGTCGAACAATCTAAACCATACTATACATCAAACAATCTCACATTTTATTTGAATTTGTGATAATGTGTGGCATTTGCAGCTTACAACTAAATATCGAACAATCTAAACAATACTATATATCGAACATTCTCACATTTTATTTGAATTTGTGGTAATGTGTGGTGTTTGCAACTCACATCTAAATACTTGTAGGCGTAGGGGGCGGGGCACCATACATAATGCGATAAACACATTATACATATGAGACATGGTTTAGATTATGAAGATCTAGCTAGAGCTAGAAATGTAATGTGATTTGAAATCAAAATAAAGTGGATTCAAATAATCTAGTTCAAGTTCATATAGTACACATAGTTCATATGTAACTCGAGACTAATCATGTGGTGTGCTGTGAAGATAATACACAAACGATGGTTTAACTTGACAATAATGATGATTGTAGATCTTATTAAAACAAAGAAACAAATTTCAAATGCTTTGACTTCACAACAATCATTACTGTAAATCTTATTCAAATAGAGAAACGAATTCAAATTTAGTTCATATTGAAGCGGTAGTATATACGTTTGGAATGCACTAAAACATTCATTTGAGTAGTAGGTTCCATTCATTATACACGTAGCGAAATATTTTAATTGAACATAACATGAATTCAAAGTTTTGAATGACATTTGTAGTGCGCATTGATTTGGTATAGTACACGTTAGGCTTGTTCGGAAATTTCAACCCGCGCCTTGTTAGCCCGAAATATTTAAGATATATCTTTGTCTCGTTGTGCTCCGACAACTCCCTCCATCTCAACCCGCGCCTTGCTATTCCAAAATTACAACGCACGCGAAAACTCCCACCTCCTGTGAAATCCCGACACGTGAAATGCCTGTGATACCCCTGAACCGAAAGAACCACCTCAAATCGGTGGGGGTACTTTCGTAACTTACCCCACATTTCGGACAAGCGCGTCTCCAAGCCATGGTTCCCCACTGCCATCCCATCCGCCTACCCATTCGTACACCGAGGCCGCGAAAACCCGCGATGAAACCCCACACCCTGCTCCGTCCGCCACCCAGCTAGAGCCTCTTCCCCGACAACGTCGTCCACAGCAACACCTCGACGTCCCTCATCCACCGTACCGGATGAGGATCCGTCGTCGATCTCATCGTCCCGCCGGTTCAGCCACCCCGTCCTCCACTTCCAAGGAGCTGCCCCGACGTTCCCCTCGTCTTTCGCGCCACCTCCATTTCCACACCGCCGTCTTCACCTGCACCACCGGAAGAGCATCATCATCACCGTTTCCTCAGATGAAGTTGCGGCCTAATCGGCGCCACCAAAGAGGTTGTACACTAATCGCCGCATTTTCTTCTTGATTCGATCTCACGGTGCTGCCGGCGCTCGGTCCCGAGCCGACACGGCGCGGCTCCATCCACGGCGGAGTCGCCGGCCACTTCCTCCACGGCGTCGCTCCCTCGACGGCGACGTCCACATCAGTAGGAGCTGCTGCTGCTTTAGCTCTCGCTCGCGTTGCTGCTCTGCTCTTGCTCTCGGTCCCCTGCCTGGTCTACTCTTGCTATTGCTCTTGCTCGCGCTACTGCTCTCGCTCTTGCTCTTGCTTGCGATGCTGCTCCGATTTAGCTACACTTCAGTCGACTGAATCGACTTTTGGATCAGTCAATTTTCAGGGGGTGGGGGGGCTCGCCGGGGTGAAGGAAGAACCAACCACAGCGGGGAGGGGGCTCGCCGGAGAGGTACCCCACTATCTATCTTAGGGTTCAGGATGGGGGCGGTGGTCACCGGCGGTGGCGGGGCGTTGGCGGGGCGGTGGCGTGGGGATCGCCGGAGAAAAAGCTCGGCACGGGTGGGCAAGAGGGATGGCTGGGGCGGCGGTGGACCGGCGGTGGGGAGTGTTTTCGGGGCGGGCGGGGCGGCGCACCGCCGGCCGCGGGCGGCGTGGGGCTGCTGTTTGGCCGGTGGTGGCTGGCGTCTCAGGGGGGTGGAGGTTGAAGATGAACCGCAGGCCCTTGATTTCGTATCCAACGGCTGCAAAATCGACTGACCAGAGATGAAAAAGTCAGTCGACCGACGTGTAGCCTCACCTTGCTAGTGCGTTCAGTTTCGACAACAAAATTCAGTTTCGACAGCAAAATTCAATTTCGACAGTTAAGTTCAGTTTCGACAGTTAAGTTTAGTTTCGACAGTTAAGTTCAGAGATGAGCGGCTGATGTATTTTACATCTAGCACTTTGTGGTTATGTATTTTACGTCATGTATTGGAGATGCTATTAGAATTCCACTCAGGTTAACGTTGTTCGTTGTCTCTCTTGTCCTGCTTCAGCCTCGGCGTCGTACAACTCACCGGAGCTGCTCCAACGACGAAACCCTCCATCACAGCGGAGCAGTACCTCGGGCTCCATCTCCAGACGCCTAAGATCTTCTTCCCCTCCTCCGACAGCAAAGTCAGCCAGAGCATCCTCACCGGCCAACCCAATCATGCTGAGATCGACATGGCTTCGCCAAAGAAGTTGAACACTTGTTGCATCTCTTTTTTACTCTACATGTTATATATATTGTCCACTGAGCACACGAATTTGTTCCTTTAGTCTCTCCTTGAAAGAAAAAACGTAGGAATTTTAATTTTCACTTGTCCTCCTTTTGAAATTCCTATTCATGAAGCACAAGACTAAGAGATAGTAGCATAATAGCATTATAACCGTACATTTTCTTGTGGTTTGACTTAATCTCACCATGCTTCTTTGCATCCTGTGATCTTCCAATTGTTGTGAATCAAACACCCAGATTGGCAGAAATCCTGTGTTTTTAAATTCTCTGTTTTGCACATGCATTCCTATCCTATTCCTGTCTATTTCCTATCCCTGCATTGTTGGAATCCTCCAATTCAAACGAGCCCTTACAGAATTACTTCTCTTACAGATAGTTGTCAAAGAAAACCTTGCGTGGTTTATCCCGCTCCTGCTGCGCCATCGTCCACCCCAGCTCAGCTGCTCCAACGACAGAAGGGTCTAGCACAGTAGGGATCCGGCCTCCGGACTGTCTTTCGCCGCCTCCGATCTTCTTCCCCGCCGCTGGCATCCATGAAAACTGCATTACCATCATCAACCGAGCAGATTACCACGAGGACTACACGGGTCCGCAAGAGAGTTCGCACTCTTTCGTGTCTGCTTACATTATGCATCGCTTAATATTACATGCTACTTTATCGTCCTGTTCACTGGTTAGACTCTGAGTCAGCTCCAAACTAATGGTCAAACTTGAGTTTTTAAATGGTTGTGGGGTACATATCGGGGCCGCTATCAATAGTATCTATCTACTATCTGGTTAATCTCCGGTGTCTACTATGAGTTTCATGTTGGGTGGGAAACAAACAGTAAAGAAGCCATTATCTGTATTTTTTAACTGAAGCCATTATCTGCCTGCTATTATTGGTTTTGGGTCTATCCACAGGTTGCTACCATCACTCTGGATTTCTGCATGCACTCCTTACATAATCTCACTATGTTTTATTCCTATGCATGACATTTATTGTAAACAATGGAACTGAACATGTAGAGCAAAAGAGACGAGCCTTGCGTGGCAATAAAATTTCATGCAGACGTCGCTCCATGGTAGGCGCAAAGGCAGCCCCCTCCACGCATTTCGGATTGTAATCGAGAGGAAGATATCTGTTCTGAGGGGGATTCAGAAGGAGAAGACAACTCCTATTTACCCCCTAAGGTCTTCGCTCTAACTTGGCATGCTGATGTTGGTTATATCATGCATATGGTGTCTTGCATTGCTTACTTTATACATCAAATATGCCATCTGCTTAGTTTAGACATCCTTTGTGCGAATGCCATCTGTTTAGTTTATTCATCGTTTATGTGAATTATACAACGCCATCTTGTTTAGCCAGGCATCATATATGTGAATTTTGCAATGCCATCCTGCTTAGCCAGTCATCTTATATGTAAATTATATCAGGCCATCCTTTTTTTTGTTACATATTACATTTGTCAACAATGTTAGTACATTCAACTGCTCTTCGTGTGCATCAGCCATTTGACACGGTGATGGCAAATTCTGTAGTGAAAACAAGGTCTTTAGAGCAGACTACGCTATCTGACAAAGCGCATATCTCGCTGGTTACGGATAGCTCCTCAGAGGAGGATTCAGAGACAGATGACCAGTCCTATTCCCCCCCCCCCCGAGGTGTATGCTCTATCTTGGAAGGGTTATGTTGCTCATATCGTGCGTATGGTGTCTCGCATTGCTATGTCATTTGATTAGTTTAGACATGCTTTGTGTGAATGCCACTTGTTCAGTGTCTAATTACCATATATGTGAATTATGCATTGCCATCTTGTTGCAAG